>NC_058081.1:164613070-164913070 GCF_014858855.1 Bufo gargarizans
CACCCTGAACAGTACAGAGCAGAGCCCCACAGTATGTCCCAGTAACAGTAGAAATAATGCAAAATACAAAAAGTACTACAGTGACATCTTGGGGGACAAATTATGTAAATAAATAAAAATTTGAAAAAATAACATAAAAAATAAAATACAAAATTAAAGCAAAAATAGGAAGAAGTACACAATAAAAGTCAGAGTCAGTGTCCCCCAGAGGTGTTTTAAAGACATACCCAGACTAAAAGCATTGCCATTATCTCCTCATTCAACTATACATATTATATATCAAAACGACCGACACATAATAGGGAAATCATTTTAATAATTCATTTTGGTATCAGTTTGCATCTTTAAAGAATACGGACCTATAGGTTGAAAAAAAATGACTTTTTAAAAATGTTTTGCACAGTTTCCCCCAAATAATTTTTTTTTATAAAAATGTGTATATATATATATATATATATATATATATATATATATAAATATATAAGAGCAGTCCCGGATCGGCTTTACAGTCATACTAAACAGCTAAATTGTCAGACTGCAATCTGCAATCATGACATTTCAGAAAAAACAGCTGTTACCTCACCGAGGCCAGGAACCTCGGTGACACATACCGACCATCAATGACGACCCCTTGTTCCTTCCAACAATATATATATATATAATACCACAGATAATGCAGCAGCACAGTCAGATGTTGTGCACTGGGTGCAAGATTCCTCAGAGAGGCTGGCTTCTCCTCCAAGATATATCTTCACCGAATGAAGAGGCAGCACTTCCAGTTTTTGGTGACAGGGTGACGACCCCAAACTTTATTCCCAGCAAAGTTTCAGCCTTCTCACTAAGGCCTTTGTCAAGCTACAACAGTGCTAAAATGTGGGATCTATATACCCACAGATTATTACAAATTCAGTGCAATCAGTGAAAACACATGTTAACAATAATGTCAAATGACCATCAGACATCACTGTAGCGGATTGTATTTAGTCTGGCCTGTTTGGATCATGTAGGACGACATTCGGTTGATTGTATGGCTATGTATTGTAAACTGTAATGTTTACTGTGTTGGATGCATTGCTTTTCTGTGCCTCCTCCCCTCCCCCTTTATTTTTCCTGTCCCAATCTTTTCCCAGCAGGGTGTGGTCTCAGGGACACTGGGAGACCAGTAATCTAGCTGTTCTGTCCCTCCTCCATCTCCCATCAGCCCTTGCTGATGTCTGTCCCCACCCTTCCTTGTACCATGGTCATCTATGTGCCCCATTGTATGTAAATAAGGCTGTTGGGGTGTTTAAAGTGTGTGCCATGTCCAAATAAAGTTAGTTCTGCTCCTGATGCTGTGTGTCGTCCAGTCATTGGGATTGCTGTTGGGATATTATTGGACTATTTTCCTGCTGGAATTACTACTCTATGGATTTATGATACTTGTTCCTGAGCCTCACTGGGATCTTAGGTGGAGATTGGCTGTGGGATATCAGCTCTCCGCTACAATCACAATATCACATGACTTTCTGTGTACATATCATGTTTATACCAAAAGGATAAAACTATCATAAAACATCCTAAAGCATCAATCAATAGTGTGGATCTTACATCCTACGTGACATATAGTTTATATATGGTGAGCCGATATACAGTGTTCCAGACCATTATATTCAACTTCCAATCTAGGCACCGGGAGGTCCCTTCATTTTTGGCGGATAGAATACACAGCCGTTTATGGACCACCCTGGTGCGTGTGCGCGTTGGTGACCATTGGCTGATGTGAAGGAGGGGCAACAATGAACAGCTACGCACCGCACGTTTTGGAAATCCGACCGGCATTGATTTGTTTTTCTGAGATGATATTAGATGCGAATTCTGGCCTGGAATCTATATGCCAGATCTGGTGGTGGCTCCCACTGGACACATCAACACATCTTTATAATGGTCGGTTTGCTGATAGTGCGATGTGTTGCTGTTTTGTTCCCCACTAGGATTGTAATCCACTGCGTTACCATGGCCACCTACACGCCCCCTAGACGCCTGGTGATGCGGTCCGGGCGTGTGTCCACTCTTTCCCTCCCCCCGTAGGCCGTTGTACTCGCGATGCGTTCCACTGGGCGACGTTGCGGTCCAGGGTGCGTACGTGATGACGCGGCCACGTGGGGAGGTGGACGAGGGACGCACGGCGCGGCGCATGCGCTGGGCGGATGGGGAGACGCTGAAGCAGGCGCACTCGGCTGCTCCATGATGGTTGGTCCCATGAGTTTTTAATATGTAACATGATACAGCTGTATAAGGAACTGATGATTTTAACTCTTAATAGTTGGAGCACTTTTTGTACACTGAAGTTAGATTGGAAGTTGAATATAATGGTCTGGAACACTGTATATCGGCTCACCATATAAAAACTATATGTCACGTAGGATGTAAGATCCACACTATTGATTGATGCTTTAGGATGTTTTATGATAGTTTTATCCTTTTGGTATAAACATGATATGTACACAGAAAGTCATGTGATATTGTGATGTCTGATGGTCATGTGACATTATTGTTAACATGTGTTTTCACTGATTGCACTGAATTTGTAATGAACCGTGGGTATATAGATCCCACATTTTAGCACTGTTGTGGCTTGACAAAGGCCTCAGTGAGAAGGCTGAAACGTTGCTGGGAATAAAGTTTGGGGTCGTCACCCTGTCACCAAAAACTGGAAGTGCTGCCTCTTCATTCGGTGAATATATATATATATATATATATATATATATATATAGTACAGACCAAAAGTTTGGACACACCTTCTCATTCAAAGAGTTTTCTTTATTTTCATGACTATGAAAATTGTAGATTACATAGAAACATAGAAACATAGAATGTGTCGGCAGATAAGAACCATTTGGCCCATCTAGTCTGCCCAATATATCTGAATCCTATGAATAGCCCCGGCCCTATCTTATATGAAGGATGGCCTTATGCCTATCCCATGCATGCTTAAACTCCTTCACTGTATTTGCAGCTACCACTTCTGCAGGAAGGCTATTCCATGCATCCACTACCCTCTCAGTAAAGTAATACTTCCTTATATTACTTTTAAACCTTTGCCCCTCTAATTTAAAACTGTGTCCTCTTGTGGTAGTTTTTCTTCTTTTAAATATGCTCTCCTCCTTTACCGAGTTGATTCCCTTTATGTATTTAAAAGTTTCTATCATATCCCCTCGGTCTCTTCTTTCTTCCAAGCTATACATATTAAGGTCTTTTAACCTTTCCTGGTAAGTTTTATCCTGCAATCCATGGACCAGTTTAGTAGCTCTTCTCTGAACTCTCTCTAGAGTATCTATATCCTTCTGGAGATATGGCCTCCAGTACTGCGCACAATACTCCAAGTGAGGTCTCACCAGTGTTCTGTACAGCGGCATAAGCACTTCACTCTTTCTACTGCTTATACCTCTCCCTATACATCCAAGCATTCTGCTTGCATTTCGTGCTGCTTTATTACATTGTCTTCCCACCTTTAAGTCTTCTGAAATAATTACTCCTAAATCCCTTTCCTCAGATACTGAGGTCAGGACTGTGTCGAATATTCTATATTCTGCCCTTGGGTTTTTACGCCCCAGGTGCATTATCTTGCACTTATCCACATTAAATTTCAGTTGCCAGAGTTCTGACCATTCTTCTAGTTTTCCTAAGTCCTTTTCCATTTGGCGTTTCCCTCCAGGAACATCAACCCTGTTACATATCTTTGTGTCATCAGCAAAAAGACAAACCTTACCATCGAGGCCTTTTGCAATATCACTTATGAAGATATTAAACAAAATTGGTCCCAGTACAGATCCCTGTGGAACCCCACTGGTAACATGACCTTGTTTTGAATGTTCTCCATTGACTACAACCCTCTGTTGCCTGTCACTCAGCCACTGCCTAATCCACTCAACAATATGGGAGTCCATGCTCAATGACTGCAGTTTATTGATAAGTCTTCTATGTGGGACAGTGTCAAAAGCCTTACTAAAATCTAGATATGCGATGTCTACTGCACCTCCACCGTCTATTATTTTAGTCACCCAGTCAAAAAAATCTATAAGATTTGTTTGACATGATCTCCCTGAAGTAAACCCATGCTGTTTTTCATCTTGCAATCCATGGGATTTTAGATGTTCCACAATCCTATCCTTTAATAGGGTTTCCATTAATTTGCCTACTATTGATGTCAGACTCACTGGTCTATAGTTGCTCGATTCCTCCCTACTACCTTTCTTGTGAATGGGCACGACATTTGCCAATTTCCAATCTTCCGGGATGACTCCTGTTACTAATGATTGGTTAAATAAATCTGTTAACGGTTTTGCCAGCTCACCACTAAGCTCTTTTAATAATTTTGGGTGTATCTCATCAGGCCCCTGTGATTTATTTGTCTTCACTTTAGACAGCAAACTTAGAACATCTTCCTCTGTAAAGACACATGCATCAAACGATTTATTAGTCATCCTTTCTAGTGGAGGTCCTTCTCCTTCTTTTTCTTTTGTAAAAACTGAACAGAAGTATTCATTAAGGCAGTCGGCTAGCCCTTTATTCTCTTCTACATACCTTCCGTCCTTTGTTTTTAATTTAGTTATTCCTTGTTTTAATTTCCTTTTTTCATTTATATATCTGAAGAATGTCTTATCCCCTTTTTTCATAGACTGAGCTAGTTTTTCTTCTGCCTGCGCTTTAGAAGTTCTTATAACTTGCTTGGCCTCTTTCTGCCTAATCTTGTAGATTTCCTTATCTTCATTGCTCTGGGTTTTTTTATAATTACAAAATGCTAGCTTTTTATTTTTAATGATTTGGGCCACTTCTGCCGAGTACCACAGTGGTCTCTTCCTTTTTTTGCTTTTACTGACAAGTCTAATTGAATTTTCTGTTGCCTTCAATAATGCACCTTTTAAGTAGTCCCATTTCTCCTGGACTCCATGTAATCCGTTCCAGTCTGATAAGGACTCATTTATGACTAATTTCATTTTTGAAAAGTCTGTTTTTCTAAAATCTAAAACTTTTGTTTTTGTGTGGTGGGACTCTTTCACAGTTCTTATATTAAACCACACTGACTGGTGATCACTAGATCCCAAGGTTTCGCCTACAATGACATCATATACCGAATCCCCATTTGTGAATATCAAATCCAAAATGGCCTCCCTCCGGGTTGGCTCCTCAACCATTTGTTGTAGGGATAACCCCAGTAGGGAATTTAGAATATCTGTACTCCTGGTAGAACTTGCTATTTTGGTTTTCCAGTTTATATCTGGAAGATTGAAATCTCCCATAATGATAACTTCTCCTTTCATTGTCATTTTAGCTATTTCTTCAACTAGTAGATCATCTAGTTCTTTAACTTGATCAGGTGGTCTATATATCACACCTACACGAGTTACTGCATGATTAGCAAACTGCAACGTAACCCAAACTGACTCTATGTTGGCCTCACCAACTTGTATTAGGTTAGATTTAATGCTATCTTTCACATACAGGGCCACTCCTCCTCCTTTCTTGCCTTCTCTGTCTCTTCTGTATAAAGAGTACCCTGGTATGGTTATGTCCCAGTCATTTCTTTCATTAAACCATGTCTCCGTAACAGCCACTAAATCTACATTCTCAGATGCCATTATTGACCCAAGTTCATTGATTTTTTTACCTAAACTGCGAGCATTTGTAGAGAGTAGAGTTGAGCGAACACCTGGATGTTCGGGTTCGAGAAGTTCGGCCGAACATCCCGGAAATGTTCGGGTTCGGGATCCGAACCCGATCCGAACTTCGTCCCGAAACCGAACCCCATTGAAGTCAATGGGGACCCGAACTTTTCGGCACTAAAAAGGCTGTAAAACAGCCCAGGAAAGAGCTAGAGGGCTGCAAAAGGCAGCAACATGTAGGTAAATCCCCTGCAAACAAATGTGGATAGGGAAATGAATTAAATTAAAAATTAAATAAATAAAAATTAACCAAAATCAATTGGAGAGAGGTTCCATAGCAGAGAATCTGGCTTCCCGTCACCCACCACTGGAACAGTCCATTCTCAGATATTTAGGCCCCGGCACCCAGGCAGAGGAGAGAGGTCCCGTAACAGAGAATCTGTCTTCATGTCAGCAGAGAATTAGTCTGCATGTCATAGCAGAGAATGAGGCTTCACGTCAGCCACCACTGCAACAGTCCATTGGCATATATTTAGGCCCAGCACCCAGGCAGAGGAGGGAGGTCCCGTAACAGAGAATCTGTCTTCATGTCAGCAGAGAATTAGTCTGCATGTCATAGCAGAGAATGAGGCTTCACGTCAGCCACCACTGCAACAGTCCATTGGCATATATTTAGGCCCAGCACACACACAGGCAGAGGAGAGAGGTCCCGTAACAGAGAATCTGGCTTCATGTCAGCAGAGAATCAGTCTGCATGTCATAGCAGAGAATGAGGCTTCACGTCAGCCACCACTGCAACAGTCCATTGGCATATATTTAGGCCCAGCACACACACAGGCAGAGGAGAGAGGTCCCGTAACAGAGGATCTGGCTTCATGTCAGCAGAGAATCAGTCTGCATGTCATAGCAGAGAATCAGGCTTCACGTCAGCCACCACTGCAACAGTCCATTGGCATATATTTAGGCCTAGCACACAGGCAGAGGAGAGAGGTCCCGTAACAGACAATCTGGCTTCATGTCAGCAGAGAATCAGTCTGCATGTCATAGCAGAGAATGAGGCTTCACGTCAGCCACCACTGCAACAGTCCATTGTCATAAATTTAGGCCCAGCACCCAGGCAGAGGAGGGAGGTCCCGTAACAGACAATCTGGCTTCATGTCAGCAGAGAATTAGTCTGCATGTCATAGCAGAGAATCAGGCTTCATGTCAGCCACCACTGCAACAGTCCATTGGCATATATTTAGGCCTAGCACACAGGCAGAGGAGAGGTTCATTCAACTTTGGGTAGCATCGCAATATAATGGTAAAATGAAAATAAAAATAGGATTGAATGAGGAAGTGCCCTGGAGTCCAATAATATATGGTTATGGGGAGGTAGTTAATGTCTAATCTGGACAAGGGACGGACAGGTCCTGTGGGATCCATGCCTGGTTCATTTTTATGAACGTCAGCTTGTCCACATTGGCTGTAGACAGGCGGCTGCGTTTGTCTGTAATGACGCCCCCTGCCGTGCTGAATACACGTTCAGACAAAACGCTGGCTGCCGGGCAGGCCAGCACCTCCAAGGCATAAAAGGCTAGCTCTGGCCACGTGGACAATTTAGAGACCCAGAAGTTGAATGGGGCCGAACCATCAGTCAGTACGTGGAGGGGTGTGCACACGTACTGTTCCACCATGTTAGTGAAATGTTGCCTCCTGCTAACACGTTGCGTATCAGGTGGTGGTGCAGTTAGCTGTGGCGTGTTGACAAAAGTTTTCCACATCTCTGCCATGCTAACCCTGCCCTCAGAGGAGCTGGCCGTGACACAGCTGCCTTGGCGACCTCTTGCTCCTCCTCTGCCTTGGCCTTGGGCTTCCACTTGTTCCCCTGTGACATTTGGGAATGCTCTCAGTAGCGCGTCTACCAACGTGCGCTTGTACTCGCGCATCTTCCTATCACGCTCCAGTGCAGGAAGTAAGGTGGGCACATTGTCTTTGTAGCGTGGATCCAGCAGGGTGGCAACCCAGTAGTCCGCACAGGTTAAAATGTGGGCAACTCTGCTGTCGTTGCGCAGGCACTGCAGCATGTAGTCGCTCATGTGTGCCAGGCTGCCCAGGGATAAGGACAAGCTGTCCTCTGTGGGAGGCGTATCGTCATCGTCCTGCCTTTCCCCCCAGCCACGCACCAGTGATGGACCCGAGCTGCGTTGGGTGCCACCCCGCTGTGACCATGCTTCATCCTCATCCTCCTCCACCTCCTCCTCATCCTCGTCCTCCTCGTCCTCCAGTAGTGGGCCCTGGCTGGCCACATTTGTACCTGGCCTCTGCTGTTGCCAAAAACCTCCCTCTGAGTCACTTCGAAGAGACTGGCCTGAAAGTGCTAAAAATGACCCCTCTTCCTCCTCCTCCTCCTCCTCCTCCTGGGCCACCTCCTCTTCCATCATCGCCCTAAGTGTTTTCTCAAGGAGACATAGAAGTGGTATTATAACGCTGATAACGGTGTCATCGCCACTGGCCATGTTGGTGGAGTACTCGAAACAGCGCAACAGGGCACACAGGTCTCGCATGGAGGCCCAGTCATTGGTGGTGAAGTGGTGCTGTTCTGTAGTGCGACTGACCCGTGCGTGCTGCAGCTGAAACTCCACTATGGCCTGCTGCTGCTCGCACAGTCTGTCCAGCATGTGCAAGGTGGAGTTCCACCTGGTGGGCACGTCGCATATGAGGCGGTGAGCGGGAAGGCCGAAGTTACGCTGTAGCGCAGACAGGCGAGCAGCAGCAGGATGTGAACGCCGGAAGCGCGAACAGACGGCCCGCACTTTATGCAGCAGCTCTGACATGTCGGGGTAGTTGTGAATGAACTTCTGCACCACCAAATTCAGCACATGCGCCAAGCAAGGGATGTGCGTCAAATTGGCTAGTCCCAGAGCTGCAACGAGATTTCGCCCATTATCACACACCACCAGGCCGGGCTTGAGGCTCACCGGCAGCAACCACTCGTCGGTCTGTTGTTCTATACCCCGCCACAACTCCTGTGCGGTGTGGGGCCTGTCCCCCAAACATATGAGTTTCAGAATGGCCTGCTGACGTTTACCCCGGGCTGTGCTGAAGTTGGTGGTGAAGGTGTGTGGCTGACTGGATGAGCAGGTGGAAGAAGAGGAGGAGGAAGCCGAGAAGGAGGAGGTGGCAACAGGAGGCAAAGAATGTTGCCCTGCGATCCTTGGCGGCGGAAGGACGTGCGCCAAACAGCTCTCCGCCTGGGGCCCAGCTGCCACTACATTTACCCAGTGTGCAGTTAGGGAGATATAGCGTCCCTGGCCGTGCTTACTGGTCCACGTATCTGTGGTTAGGTGGACCTTGCCACAGATGGCGTTGCGCAGTGCACACTTGATTTTATCGGATACTTGGTTGTGCAGGGAAGGCACGGCTCTCTTGGAGAAGTAGTGCCGGCTGGGAACAACATACTGTGGGACAGCAAGCGACATGAGCTGTTTGAAGCTGTCTGTGTCCACCAGCCTAAATGACAGCATTTCATAGGCCAGTAGTTTAGAAATGCTGGCATTCAGGGCCAGGGATCGAGGGTGGCTAGGTGGGAATTTACGCTTTCTATCAAATGTTTGTGAGATGGAGAGCTGAACGCTGGCGTGTGACATGGTTGAGACGCTTGGTGACGGAGGTGGTGGTGGTGGTGTTGGTGGTACATCCCCTGTTTGCTGGGCGGCAGGTGCCAACGTTCCTCCAGAGGCGGAGGAAGAGGCCGAGGCGGCAGCAGCAGAATAGGCCGAGGCGGCAGCAGCAGAAGAGGTAGCAGGGGGAGCCTGAGTGACTTCCTTGGTTTTAAGGTGTTTACTCCACTGCAGTTCATGCTTTGCATGCAGGTGCCTGGTCATGCAGGTTGTGCTCAGGTTCAGAACGTTAATGCCTCGCTTCAGGCTCTGATGGCACAGCGTGCAAACCACTCGGGTCTTGTCGTCAGCACATTGTTTGAAGAAGTGCCATGCCAGGGAACTCCTTGAAGCTGCCTTTGGGGTGCTCGGTCCCAGATGGCGGCGGTCAGTAGCAGGCGGAGTCTCTTGGCGGCGGGTGTTCTGCTTTTGCCCACTGCTCCCTCTTTTGCTACGCTGTTGGCTCGGTCTCACCACTGCCTCTTCCTCCGAACTGTGAAAGTCAGTGGCACGACCTTCATTCCATGTGGGGTCTAGGACCTCATCGTCCCCTGCATCGTCTTCCACCCAGTCTTGATCCCTGACCTCCTGTTCAGTCTGCACACTGCAGAAAGACGCAGCAGTTGGCACCTGTGTTTCGTCATCATCAGAGACATGCTGAGGTGGTATTCCCATGTCCTCATCATCAGGAAACATAAGTGGTTGTGCGTCAGTGCATTCTATGTCTTTCACCGCTGGGGAAGGGCTAGGTGGATGCCCTTGGGAAACCCTGCCAGCGGAGTCTTCAAACAGCATAAGAGACTGCTGCATAACTTGAGGCTGAGACAGTTTCCCTGGTATGCATGGGGGTGATGTGACAGACTGATGGGGTTGGTTTTCAGGCGCCATCTGTGCGCTTTCTGCAGAAGACTGGGTGGGAGATAATGTGAACGTGCTGGATCCACTGTCGGCCACCCAATTGACTAATGCCTGTACCTGCTCAGGCCTTACCATCCTTAGAACGGCATTGGGCCCCACCATATATCGCTGTAAATTCTGGCGGCTACTGGGACCTGAGGTAGTTGGTACACTAGGACGTGTGGATGTGGCAGAACGGCCACGTCCTCTCCCAGCACCAGAGGGTCCACTAACAACACCACGACCATGTCCACGTCCGCGTCCCTTACTAGATGTTTTTCTCATTGTTATGGTTCACCACAACAACAAATATATTATTTGGCCCAATGTATTGTATTCAAATTCAGCGGGATATAAATTTGAGGCCTAGTATTTAGGCGCTGGGTGACCGGTATGGATTTAGTGACAGAATTAGACTTGGAAATGCACAGAAGCGTGTGTGTGAAGTTATTCTGAATGACCCTATGTGCACCTTGAATATTATATACCCTTTTAGGGATAGATTTCAAATAGCTCTGATATAGCAGAAACCACTAAATTATGAAATTGCTAAATTGGGAATTGTATTTCAACCCAGAACAAGAAATGTGCTTGAACGGACACTAAATAACTCGCCCAGCTACAGCACTAGGGACAGATTTAGCTGGATATAAATTTGAGGCCTAGTATTTAGGCGCTGGGTGACCGGTATGGATTTAGTGACAGAATTAGACTTGGAAATGCACAGAAGCGTGTGTGTGAAGTTATTCTGAATGACCCTATGTGCACCTTGAATATTATATACCCTTTTAGGGATAGATTTCAAATAGCTCTGATATAGCAGAAACCACTAAATTATGAAATTGCTAAATTGGGAATTGTATTTCAACCCAGAACAAAAAATGTGCTTTGACGGACACTAAATAACTTTCCCAGCCACAACAGGACAGCGTTAACGAGAGATTTAGCAGGATATAAATTTGAGGCCTAGTATTTAGGCGCTGGGTGACAGGTATGGGTTTAGTGACAGAATTAGACTTGGAAATACACAGTAGCGGGTGTGTGTGAAGTTATTCTGAATGACCCAATGTGCACCTTGAATATTATATACCCTTTTAGGGATAGATTTCAAATAGCTCTGATATAGCAGAAACCACTAAATTATGAAATTGTTAAATTGGGAATTGTATTTAAACCCAGAACAAAAAATGTGCTTTGACGGACACTAAATAACTTTCCCAGCCACAACAGGACAGCGTTAACGAGAGATTTAGCAGGATATAAATTTGAGGCCTAGTATTTAGGCGCTGGGTGACAGGTATGGGTTTAGTGACAGAATTAGACTTAGAAATACACAGTAGCGGGTGTGTGTGAAGTTATTCTGAATGACCCAATGTGCACCTTGAATATTATATACCCTTTTAGGGATAGATTTCAAATAGCTCTGATATAGCAGAAACCACTAAATTATGAAATTGCTAAATTGGGAATTGTATTTCAACCCAGAACAAGAAATGTGCTTGAACGGACACTAAATAACTCGCCCAGCTACAGCACTAAGGACAGATTTAGCGGGATATAAATTTGAGACCTAGTATTTAGGCGCTGGGTGACAGGTATGGGTTTAGTGCCAGAATTAGACTTGGAAATACACAGTAGCGGGTGTGTGTGAAGTTATTCTGAATGACCCAATGTGCACCTTGAATATTATATACCCTTTTAGGGATAGATTTCAAATAGCTCTGATATAGCAGAAACCACTAAATTATGAAATTGCTAAATTGGGAATTGTATTTCAACCCAGAACAAGAAATGTGCTTGAACGGACACTAAATAACTCGCCCAGCTACAGCACTAAGGACAGATTTAGCGGGATATAAATTTGAGGCCTAGTATTTAGGCGCTGGGTGACAGGTATGGGTTTAGTGCCAGAATTAGACTTGGAAATACACAGTAGCGGGTGTGTGTGAAGTTATTCTGAATGACCCAATGTGCACCTTGAATATTATATACCCTTTTAGGGATAGATTTCAAATAGCTCTGATATAGCAGAAACCACTAAATTATGAAATTGCTAAATTGGGAATTGTATTTCAACCCAGAACAAGAAATGTGCTTGAACGGACACTAAATAACTCGCCCAGCTACAGCACTAAGGACAGATTTAGCGGGATATAAATTTGAGGCCTAGTAATTAGGCGCTGGGTGACAGGTATGGGTTTAGTGCCAGAATTAGACTTGGAAATACACAGTAGCGGGTGTGTGTGAAGTTATTCTGAATGACCCAATGTGCACCTTGAATATTATATACCCTTTTAGGGATAGATTTCAAATAGCTCTGATATAGCAGAAACCACTAAATTATGAAATTGCTAAATTGGGAATTGTATTTCAACCCAGAACAAGAAATGTGCTTGAACGGACACTAAATAACTCGCCCAGCTACAGCACTAAGGACAGATTTAGCGGGATATAAATTTGAGGCCTAGTATTTAGGCGCTGGGTTACAGGTATGGGTTTAGTGCCAGAATTAGACTTGGAAATACACAGTAGCGGGTGTGTGTGAAGTTATTCTGAATGACCCAATGTGCACCTTGAATATTATATACCCTTTTAGGGATAGATTTCAAATAGCTCTGATATAGCAGAAACCACTAAATTATGAAATTGCTAAATTGGGAATTGTATTTCAACCCAGAACAAGAAATGTGCTTGAACGGACACTAAATAACTCGCCCAGCTACAGCACTAAGGACAGATTTAGCGGGATATAAATTTGAGGCCTAGTATTTAGGCGCTGGGTGACAGGTATGGGTTTAGTGCCAGAATTAGACTTGGAAATACACAGTAGCGGGTGTGTGTGAAGTTATTCTGAATGACCCAATGTGCACCTTGAATATTATATACCCTTTTAGGGATAGATTTCAAATAGCTCTGATATAGCAGAAACCACTAAATTATGAAATTGCTAAATTGGGAATTGTATTTCAACCCAGAACAAGAAATGTGCTTGAACGGACACTAAATAACTCACCCAGCTACAGCACTAGGGACAGATTTAGCTGGATATAAATTTGAGGCCTAGTATTTAGGCGCTGCGTGACAGGTATGGGTTTAGTGACAGAATTAGACTTGGAAATACACAGTAGCGGGTGTGTGTGAAGTTATTCTGAATGACCCAATGTGCACCTTGAATATTATATACCCTTTTAGGGATAGATTTCAAATAGCTCTGATATAGCAGAAACCACTAAATTATGAAATTGCTAAATTGGGAATTGTATTTCAACCCAGAACAAGAAATGTGCTTGAACGGACACTAAATAACTCGCCCAGCTACAGCACTAGGGACAGATTTAGCGGGATATAAATTTGAGGCCTAGTATTTAGGCGCTGGGTGACCGGTATGGATTTAGTGACAGAATTAGACTGGGATATGGCCAAAAAATAAACAGACTATTGCTGGTTAAATGCACTTGGTGTGACAGCTTCACCCTGATGTAGGCTTTAGCCAAAAAACAACCACACCATTGAGGGTTAAATGCACTTGGTGACAGGCGCAGCTTGCCCCTGATTTAGTATATGGCCAAAAAATGAACAGACTATTGCTGGTTAAATGCACTTGGTGTGACAGCTTCACCCTGATGTAGGCTTTAGCCAAAAAACAACCACACCATTGAGGGTTAAATGCACTTGGTGACAGGCGCAGCTTGCCCCTGATTTTGTATATGGCCAAAAAATGAACAGACTATTGCTGGTTAAATGCACTTGGTGTGACAGCTTCACCCTGATGTAGGCTTTAGCCAAAAAACAACCACACCATTGAGGGTTAAATGCACTTGGTCGCAGCTTGTGCTGGCGCACCACAAGACACAAAATGGCCGCCGATCACCCCAGAAAAATGTGACTGACAAACGGTCTGTGCAGCCTAAAAACAGTGAGCAATTGAGGATCAGCAGCTCAATGATCCACAGCTGCAGATCGATCAGTTAATCAAGTCCTTTGGAGGAGTTAATCTGCCTAATCTCGCCCTACTGTCGCAGCCGCAACCTCTCCCTACGCTAATCAGAGCAGAGTGACGGGCGGCGCTATGTGACTCCAGCTTAAATAGAGGCTGGGTCACATGGTGCTCTGGCCAATCACAGCCATGCCAATAGTAGGCATGGCTGTGATGGCCTCTTGGGGCAAGTAGTATGACGCTTGTTGATTGGCTGCTTTGCAGCCTTTCAAAAAGCGCCAAGAAAGCGTCACAAAAGCGCGAAGAAAGCGACGAACACCGAACCCGAACCCGGACTTTTACGAAAATGTCCGGGTTCGGGTCCGTGTCACGGACACCCCAAAATTCGGTACGAACCCGAACTATACAGTTCTAGTTCGCTCATCCCTAGTAGAGAGGACTCTGAGCTTATCATTTCTTAACCTCTGTGCATCTGACCTGTTCTGGCATTGTTTCGGGGGGCAATTGGACTCTTTTATTTTCACTCTTTTGCCCCCCCTTCCTAGTTTAAATACTCTTTCGCAAATTCTTGGAGTTGTTCACTAAGTACATTTGTTCCTTTGAGAGAAAGATGCAAACCATCTTTTTTGTACAGTTCCTTTCTGTTCCAAGTAGAGCTATTATGAGAAACAAAGCCAAATCCTTGCTCTTGACACCATTTACCAAGCCATATGTTAAACTCCTTTATGCGCCTCTGCCTATCATTCTGAACATTATGTACAGGCAGAACTTCAGAAAATGAAATGGTGGATGCAAAATCCTGTACGTCATTACCAAGTGTGATAAAAGATTTTTTCACCTCTGACACTTCATTGCAAGCCAGGTCATTTGTCCCTAGATGGACAAGAACATCCACGTCCCCTTCCTGCTTTGCTTGCTTAACAATATTAATAATACGTCTTCTATCTCTTCTAGCAGTAGCCCCAGGGAGACATCTCACAAAACCATTTTCTTTAAGCTCCACACTTCTTATGATTGAATCACCCAGCAACAGATTCACACTGAAGGCATCAAAACTATGAATTAACACATGTGGAATTATATACATAACAAAAAAGTGTAAAACAACAGAAAATATGTCATATTCTAGGTTCTTCAAAGTAGCCACCTTTTGCTTTGATTACTGCTTTGCACACTCTTGGCATTCTCTTGATGAGCTTCAAGAGGTAGTCACCTGAAATGGTTTTCACTTCACAGGTGTGCCCTGTCAGGTTTAATAAGTGGGATTTCTTGCCTTATAAATGGGGTTGGGACCCTCAGTTGTGTTGTGGAGAAGTCAGGTGGATACACAGCTGATAGTCCTACTGAATAGACTGTTAGAATTTGTATTATGCCAAGAAAAAAGCAGCTAAGTAAAGAAAAACGAGTGGCCATCATTACTTTAAGAAATGAAGGTCAGTCAGTCCAAAAAATTGGGAAAACTTTGAAAGTGTCCCCAAGTGCAGTCACAAAAACTATCAAGTGCTAGAAAAAAAAACTGGCTCACATGCGGACCGCCCCAGGAAAGGAAGACCAAGAGTCACCTCTGCTGCGGAGGAAAAGTTAATCCGAGTCACCAGCCTCAGAAATTGCAGGTTAACAGCAGCTCAGATAAGAGACCAGGTCAATGCCACACAGAGTTCTAGCAGCAGACACATCTCTAGAACAACTGTTAAGAGGAGACTGTGTGAATCAGGCCTTCATTGTAGAATATCTGCTAGGAAACCACTGCTAAGGACAGGCAACAAGCAAAAGAGACTTGTTTGGGCTAAAGAACACAAGAAATGGACATTAGACCAGTGGAAATCTGTGCTTTGGTCTGATGAGTCCAAATTTGAGATCTTTGGTTCCAACCACCGTGTCTTTCTGCGACACAGAAAAGGTGAACAGATGGACTCTACATGCCTGGTTCCCACCGTGAAGCATGGAGAAGGAGGTATGATGGTGTGGGGGTGTTTTGCTGGTGACACTGTTGGGGATTTATTCAAAATTGAAGGCATACTGAACCAGCATGGCTACCACAGCATCTTGCAGCGGCATGCTATTCCATCCGGTTTGCGTTTAGTTGGACCATCATTTATTTTTCAACAGGACAATGACCCCAAACACACTTCTAGGCTGTGTACGGGCTATTCGACCATGAAGAAGAGTGATGGGGTGCTGCGCCAGATGACCTGGCCTCCACAGTCACCAGACCAGAACCCAATCAAGATGGTTTGGGGTGAGCTGGACCGCAGAGTGAAGGCAAAAGGGTCAACAAGTGCTAAGCATCTCTGGGAACTCCTTCAAGACTGTTGGAAGACCATGCCAAGAGTGTGCAAAGCAGTAATCAAAGCAAAAGGTGGCTACTTTGAAGAACCTAGAATATGACATATTTTCAGTTGTTTCACACTTTTTTGTTATGTATATAATTCCACATGTGTTAATTCATAGTTTTGATGCCTTTAGTGTGAATCTACAATTTTCATAGTCATGAAAATAAAGAAAACTCTTTGAATGAGAAGGTGTGGCAACACCCTATATGTTGCAACCATTTGGAACACCACGTTTGCTAAATCACAGCGTTACATCAGCGTTATGACTTCTATTATTTCTTTCTGTTATAATATGGTTATAATGGAAAATAACGGAATTCGTAATATAAAATCCAAATGGAGGTATTCCGTTTTGATAAGTCATAATAAAAGTCTATGGGCAAGCATAACGAATCTGTCTGGTTTCCGTTATACAAGATGGAAAAGAAAGTCCCGTCGACAGGACACATGCTTCTGTTGTATTCTGGGCTATAGGCATCTATAACTTAAAAATAACCTTTGCTGACTGCTCTTGATTTTTGGATAAGAGATCCAGAAAAAAAAAAGAAGAAAAAAATCAAGTTGACAGTCCTGAATGTATGTGGCACATGGAGTGCTTCTGCATAATAGCGCTATAGACACTCAGTCTGCCACCATATTTGTCACTTGAAGCATTGCATTGATTTGTTTATATTTTGTGTCTATGAAAAAATCATCATGCTTCTTCATACACAATCAGGGGCTCGCACATGTAATATAATATGGCCCTCTGCCAGCCTGTGAGTTCTATACTACATATGCTTCTTTGCAATATGAATCTGTAGTACGGCTGTGTGCATGGACCTTAGTCTACATGTCATGTACCTTTATTATGTGTTCTACACGGCTTTATGTAGACCGTATAGAGAGGCCAACGAACAGTTATAACTCAGAATATATACGAACAAGAGAGTTTCTTGGCACTTAAACAACCTTTCACACTGAAAATCTGGTTCAGGACCTGCCTGTAATTCTATGTGTGATGGGCTTCAGGTCGGCATTTTAATGGTTTCACTATACATGCTGTCAGTATGATTGGCAGCTTTATTAGCACAGGGGGAATTTATCTTTACTTCTCTAAAAAGGGTCATCTTTGAGGCAGCTTTGCTCAGACATTTTTATACATTTTCTTAATCTTTCTCATTTAGAAAAAGTGCTTATTGGTTTTATTAGAGACATGTGTTCTGCTTTATGTACAATATACATTATATCTACATGATATGAAGCCTCATCTATCATATGAAGAGAAAAAAAAGCATTACCATTTCCATGGATGTAGTTCACTGTGACAATTGTGACGGCATCCATTTACAGGATTTATGGAGTTCTTTATATGCTGTAAACATTTTCATGCATAATGATGTCACAAAAACATCGGGTAACTCACAGCAACCAAGCACAATTTGATCGGTTTTCACTTCTTTCCACTAAAAAAATAAATACAATTTTTGAATCGAATAGGCCATCAATGTCAGATCAGTGAGGGTCCTACTCTTGGTACCCCTGCCATTCGGCTGTTTGAAGCTCTTTGCTTTTACAAAAAAAATGCATGTGTATCTTAATTCCCATAAACATCTGGAGTTGGCATTTTTCCAGAAAAAGAATGCACCAAACATTGCACTTTAAAAAAGTGTCAAAAACCATAAAAGGAGGCAATAACACCATAGTAATCTGTGGGTAAACCCAGCCCAAGGGAGCAAAAATGTATTTTAGAATGCAGTAATTACAACTTTTGTCATGATTTCTAACCTAAGGATGTAGCAGGGTTCACACACATGCTTTATCAGGCATGTTATCTAAAGTAAATGCAACTAAATGCGTTAAGCAATTGCTTTTCAATTACTTTTGTTTAAAGATAACGCGATAAGTTAAGAAATTTGAGTTAAGAGAGTGTGTTTTGCCCATCTGTATACAAATTTATCTAAAAATCTGAAAGGTGCTACTGGAAATAACACCAAATGGTTGGTTAAAGAGGTTATCATACAAACAGCATTTATCACCTATCACCACCTGTCTGTCCCATAGAAATGAATGGAAGGGTGGACAGTCATTCGAACTACTGCTCCATTCAGACAGGGTTGCTATTCTTAGGATTTTCCCACATAAATTGTGTTTGTGGTATAACCCCTTTAACTAAGCCCCTTATCTTCTAGAACTTAGGATATGCTCATTATGTAAAGAGGTTGTCCGAGTCAAAAAAATGTTTTGATTAAGTATAGAATTTATTAGGATAGAGAAAAACATAACTTATACTCACTATTTCAACCTCCCTCTTCTTTTCAGCATGGCCACTCCATCCCTGCTGCTACAGCCATGATGTTATGTTTTTGGCTGCAGCTGTGATATACCTGTATATTGTATGTAACAACTGCAGCCAATTACTGGCCTCAGTCATGTACAGTACACGACAGTAAGGCCTGGAAGGGAGGGCACAGCAGCAGTGCTGGTCATCTCAGGAGAACCGCACACCCCAATGCACGTTTTGGCAAAACCTTAATTTGGGGTTACGGTTCTCCTTGAGAATGTGTTGTATTTAAATGCAGAACTCACCAATTGGAGTGTGCTATCACGTTAATAGATTAATTTCACGTCGATGTGTGGCAGTGTCATGATGATACGTTCATTTACCTCTTAAGTTAGAGCTAGAAGATAATTCTAAGCAAAGACTCCTAATTTATCAAATACAGGCATATACTAGCTATATGGGTGACTTTTTTGTGCACACAGGACACCGCTGCAGCCAAATCACTGGCCTCAGCGGTGACATCCCATGTACAGTATTACTGAGGCTAAAGCGGTGACCTGTGTGCATGGAAAGTCATCACTGCAGCCAGGAAGACAACATCAGCCGCAGGGACGACCAGAGTGTTTTGATGGAAGCTGTACAGTAGGTGATAAAAGGGGTAAGTCTCACTTCGTTTGTTAACTCTTTTAAGTCCCAAAAAGCTGTTTCAGAAAAGATTACACAATGTTAGAATTTTTACATTTAGATTCATAGAAACTTTTATTAAATTAATTATCTATTTTTAATGTTTATTTTAGATAGTCTCAAGCATTTAACTTTATTAGAGTAATTTATATAATACCCCTTAAATGTGTAAATCTATCATAAGAAGAGACTACAGAATATTTGCTTTGCATAAAAGCATTTAAATGCTTCATTTGCATCCTAAAATCTCGTTATATCGATTAAATGATAAAGGCTTAGATTTAATTTCTGGTGCGTGCATATGTAACGACAAATTTCTGCAATCCATTTCAAAGATTTGCAACGCTGCTGAGATTTTATTTTCTAAATAAACCCCTTGATTCTCGGATGGAACAAATTGAATGAACACTGATGAAAAATAATCGCCATGAGTTCATAATCAGGCTATCCCTTTTAAATTAAAAGCTTTGCCTATAAATCTGAGTTTTTTTTTCAGATTGTAATTAAACTTTATGAATCAAATTTATCAAATCATGGCTACAAAGTAGATTATAGCCAATTCACTGGAACTGCTCTGATGAAATAGGTTTAAATATTGCAAATCAAATCAAAAAGTAAAACCTCTTTCTTCTTAGCAAATCTATAATTCGACATTTAGAAAATGCTACTTCTTGTTGAATAGTTTATGTCGATTATTAAAGCAGCATGAAAATCAGAGCCCCTCGGAGAGGTTAAAAGTTCATCTTTATGATGATGTAGGGACAGAACAAGCACTTATGACACCCATACAAACAAGTACATTGTCTAATTGCATCTATTCACTATATGACTTTCTTGGAATGTATCTAGGATACGTGCAGGAAAGCAGGAAAATCATAGGAACAGGATATAGGAACTATATCCAAACAAGGCAAATGACAAGGCAAAATGCACCATGAGCCTTACGGATAGTCTTATATAGGCACAGACTTTCCAAGTTGTCAGGTCATGTGTAGGGATGAGCGAACTCGAACTGTATAGTTCGGGTTCGTACCGAATTTTGGGGTGTCCGTGACACGGACCCGAACCCGGACATTTTCGTAAAAGTCCGGGTTCGGGTTCGGTGTTCGTCGCTTTCTTGGCGCTTTTGTGACGCTTTCTTGGCGCTTTTTGAAAGGCTGCAAAGCAGCCAATCAACAAGCGTCATACTACTTGCCCCAAGAGGCCATCACAGCCATGCCTACTATTGGCATGGCTGTGATTGGCCAGAGCACCATGTGACCCAGCCTCTATTTAAGATGGAGTCACATAGCGCCGCCCGTCACTCTGCTCTGATTAGCGTAGGGAGAGGTTGCGGCTGCGACAGTAGGGCGAGATTAGGCAGATTAACTCCTCCAAAGGACTTGATTATTGATCGATCTGCAGCTGTGGGTCATTGAGCTGCTGATACTCAATTGCTCACTGTTTTTAGGCTGCCCAGACCGTTTGTCAGTCACATTTTTCTGGGGTGATCGGCGGCCATTTTGTGTCTTGTGGTGCGCCAGCACAAGCTGCGACCAAGTGCATTTAACCATCAATGGTGTGGTTGTTTTTTGGCTAAAGCCTACATTAGGGTGAAGCTGTCACACCAAGTGCATTTAACCAGCAATAGTCTGTTTATTTTTTGGCCATATACTAAATCAGGAGCAAGCTGCGCCTGTCACCAAGTGCATTTAACCCTCAATGGTGTGGTTGTTTTTTGGCTAAAGCCTACATCAGGGTGAAGCTGTCACACCAAGTGCATTTAACCAGCAATAGTCTGTTTATTTTTTGGCCATATACTACATCAGGGGCAAGCTGCGCCTGTCACCAAGTGCATTTAACCCTCAATGGTGTGGTTGGTCAAGCTGTCACACCAAGTGCATTTAACCAGCAATAGTCTGTTAATTTTTTGGCCATATACTACATCAGGGGCAAGCTGCGCCCGTCACGAAGTGCATTTAACCCTCAGTAGTGTGGTTGGTCAAGCTATCACACCAAGTGCATTTAACCAGCAATAGTCTGTTCATTTTTTGGCCATATACTAAATCAGGGGCAAGCTGCGCCTGTCACCAAGTGCATTTAACCAGCAATAGTCTGTTCATTTTTTGGCCATATACTACATCAGGGGCAAGCTGCGCCCGTCACCAAGTGCATTTAACCAGCAATAGTCTGTTCATTTTTTGGCCATATACTACATCAGGGGCAAGCTGCGCCCGTCACCAAGTGCATTTAACCCTCAGTAGTGTGGTTGGTCAAGCTATCACACCAAGTGCATTTAACCAGCAATAGTCTGTTCATTTTTTGGCCATATACTAAATCAGGGGCAAGCTGCGCCTGTCACCAAGTGCATTTAACCAGCAATAGTCTGTTCATTTTTTGGCCATATACTACATCAGGGGGGCTGCGCCCGTCACCAAGTGCATTTAACCCTCAGTAGTGTGGTTGGTCAAGCTATCACACCAAGTGCATTTAACCAGCAATAGTCTGTTCATTTTTTGGCCATATACTAAATTAGGGGCAAGCTGCGCCCGTCACCAAGTGCATTTAACCAGCAATAGTCTGTTCATTTTTTGGCCATATACTACATCAGGGGCAAGCTGCGCCCGTCACCAAGTGCATTTAACCCTCAGTAGTGTGGTTGGTCAAGCTATCACACCAAGTGCATTTAACCAGCAATAGTCTGTTCATTTTTTGGCCATATACTAAATCAGGGGCAAGCTGCGCCCGTCACCAAGTGCATTTAACCAGCAATAGTCTGTTCATTTTTTGGCCATATACTACATCAGGGGCAAGCTGTGCCCGTCACCAAGTGCATTTAACCCTCAGTAGTGTGGTTGGTCAAGCTATCACAACAAGTGCATTTAACCAGCAATAGTCTGTTCATTTTTTGGCCATATACTAAATCAGGGGCAAGCTGCGCCTGTCACCAAGTGCATTTAACCAGCAATAGTCTGTTCATTTTTTGGCCATATACTATATCAGGGGCAAGCTGCGCCCGTCACCAAGTGCATTTAACCCTCAGTAGTGTGGTTGGTCAAGCTGTGACACCAAGTGCATTTAACCAGCAATAGTCTGTTCATTTTTTGGCCATATACTACATCAGGGGCAAGCTGCGCCCGTCACCAAGTGCATTTAACCCTCAGTAGTGTGGTTGGTCAAGCTATCACACCAAGTGCATTTAACCAGCAATAGTCTGTTCATTTTTTGGCCATATACTAAATCAGGGGCAAGCTGCGCCCGTCACCAAGTGCATTTAACCAGCAATAGTCTGTTCATTTTTTGGCCATATACTACATCAGGGGCAAGCTGCGCCCGTCACCAAGTGCATTTAACCCTCAGTAGTGTGGTTGGTCAAGCTATCACACCAAGTGCATTTAACTAGCAATAGTCTGTTCATTTTTTGGCCATATACTAAATCAGGGGCAAGCTGCGCCCGTCACCAAGTGCATTTAACCAGCAATAGTCTGTTCATTTTTTGGCCATATACTACATCAGGGGCAAGCTGCGCCCGTCACCAAGTGCATTTAACCCTCAGTAGTGTGGTTCGTCAAGCTGTGACACCAAGTGCATTTAACCAGCAATAGTCTGTTCATTTTTTGGCCATATACTACATCAGGGGCAAGCTGCGCCCGTCACCAAGTGCATTTAACCAGCAATAGTGTGGTTATTTTTTGGCCATATCCCAGTCTAATTCTGTCACTAAATCCATACCGGTCACCCAGCGCCAAAATACTAGGCCTCAAATTTATATCCCGCTAAATCTGTCGTTACCGCTGTACTGTTGTGGCTGGGCAAGTTATTTAGTGTCCGTCAAAGCACATTTTTTGTTCAGGGTTGAAATACAATTCCCAATTTAGCAATTTCATAATTTAGTGGTTTCTGCTATATCAGAGCTATTTGAAATCTATCCCAAAAAGGGTATATAATATTCAAGGTGCACATAGGGTCATTCAGAATAACTTCACACACACGCTACTGTGCATTTCCAAGTCCAATTCTGTTAGTAAATCCATACCGGTCACCCAGCGCCTAAATACTAGGCCTCAAATTTATATCCCGCTAAATCTCTCGTTACCGCTGTCCTGTTGTGGCTGGGAAAGTTATTTAGTGTCCGTCAAAGCACATTTTTTGTTCTGGGTTGAAATACAATTCCCAATTTAGCAATTTCATAATTTAGTGGTTTCTGCTATATCAGAGCTATTTGAAATCTATCCCTAAAAGGGTATATAATATTCAAGGTGCACATAGGGTCATTCAGAATAACTTCACACACACGCTACTGTGCATTTCCAAGTCTAATTCTGTTAGTAAATCCATACCGGTCACCCAGCGCCTAAATACTAGGCCTCAAATTTATATCCCGCTAAATCTCTCGTTACCGCTGTCCTGTTGTGGCTGGGAAAGTTATTTAGTGTCCGTCAAAGCACATTTTTTGTTCTGGGTTGAAATACAATTCCCAATTTAGCAATTTCATAATTTAGTGGTTCCTGCTATATCAGAGCTATTTGAAATCTATCCCTAAAAGGGTATATAATATTCAAGGTGCACATAGGGTCATTCAGAATAACTTCACACACACGCTACTGTGCATTTCCAAGTCCAATTCTGTTAGTAAATCCATACCGGTCACCCAGCGCCTAAATACTAGGCCTCAAATTTATATCCCGCTGAATTTGAATACAATACATTGGGCCAAATAATTTTTTTGTTGTTGTGGTGAACCATAACAATGAGGAAAACATCTAGTAAGGGACGCGGACGTGGACATGGTCGTGGTGGTGTTAGTGGACCCTCTGGTGCTGGGAGAGGACGTGGCCATTCTGCCACATCCACACATCCTAGTGTACCAACTACCTCAGGTCCCAGTAGCCGCCAGAATTTACAGCGATATATGGTGGGGCCCAATGCCGTTCTAAGGATGGTAAGGCCTGAGCAGGTACAGGCATTAGTCAATTGGGTGGCCGACAGTGGATCCAGCACGTTCACATTATCTCCCACCCAGTCTTCTGCAGAAAGCGCACAGATGGCGCCTGAAAACCAACCCCATCAGTCTGTCACATCACCCCCATGCATACCAGGGAAACTGTCTCAGCCTCAAGTTATGCAGCAGTCTCTTATGCTGTTTGAAGACTCCGCTGGCAGGGTTTCCCAAGGGCATCCACCTAGCCCTTCCCCAGCGGTGAAAGACATAGAATGCACTGACGCACAACCACTTATGTTTCCTGATGATGAGGACATGGGAATACCACCTCAGCATGTCTCTGATGATGACGAAACACAGGTGCCAACTGCTGCGTCTTTCTGCAGTGTGCAGACTGAACAGGAGGTCAGGGATCAAGACTGGGTGGAAGACGATGCAGGGGACGATGAGGTCCTAGACCCCACATGGAATGAAGGTCGTGCCACTGACTTTCACAGTTCGGAGGAAGATGCAGTGGTGAGACCGAGCCAACAGCGTAGCAAAAGAGGGAGCAGTGGGCAAAAGAAGAACACCCGCCGCCAAGAGACTCCGCCTGCTACTGCCCGCCGCCATCTGGGACCGAGCACCCCAAAGGCAGCTTTAAGGAGTTCCCTGGCATGGCACTTCTTCAAACAATGTGCTGATGACAAGACCCGAGTGGTTTGCACGCTGTGCCATCAGAGCCTGAAGCGAGGCATTAACGTTCTGAACCTGAGCACAACCTGCATGACCAGGCACCTGCATGCAAAGCATGAACTGCAGTGGAGTAAACACCTTAAAACCAAGGAAGTCACTCAGGCTCCCCCTGCTACCTCTTCTGCTGCTGCCGCCTCGGCCTCTTCTGCTGCTGCCGCCTCGGCCTCTTCCTCCGCCTCTGGAGGAACGTTGGCACCTGCCGCCCAGCAAACAGGGGATGTACCACCAACACCACCACCACCACCTCCGTCACCAAGCGTCTCAACCATGTCACACGGCAGCGTTCAGCTCTCCATCTCACAAACATTTGAGAGAAAGCGTAAATTCCCACCTAGCCACCCTCGATCCCTGGCCCTGAATGCCAGCATTTCTAAACTACTGGCCTATGAAATGCTGTCATTTAGGCTGGTGGACACAGACAGCTTCAAACAGCTCATGTCGCTTGCTGTCCCACAGTATGTTGTTCCCAGCCGCCACTACTTCTCCAAGAGAGCCGTGCCTTCCCTGCACAACCAAGTATCCGATAAAATCAAGTGTGCACTGCGCAACGCCATCTGTAGCAAGGTCCACCTAACCACAGATACGTGGACCAGTAAGCACGGCCAGGGACGCTATATCTCCCTAACTGCACACTGGGTAAATGTAGTGGCAGCTGGGCCCCAGGCGGAGAGCTGTTTGGCGCACGTCCTTCCGCCGCCAAGGATCGCAGGGCAACATTCTTTGCCTCCTGTTGCCACCTCCTCCTTCTTGGCTTCCTCCTCCTCTTCTTCCACCTGCTCATCCAGTCAGCCACACACCTTCACCACCAACTTCAGCACAGCCCGGGGTAAACGTCAGCAGGCCATTCTGAAACTCATATGTTTGGGGGACAGGCCCCACACCGCACAGGAGTTGTGGCGGGGTATAGAACAACAGACCGACGAGTGGTTGCTGCCGGTGAGCCTCAAGCCCGGCCTGGTGGTGTGTGATAATGGGCGAAATCTCGTTGCAGCTCTGGGACTAGCCAATTTGACGCACATCCCTTGCTTGGCGCATGTGCTGAATTTGGTGGTGCAGAAGTTCATACACAACTACCCCGACATGTCAGAGCTGCTGCATAAAGTGCGGGCCGTCTGTTCGCGCTTCCGGCGTTCACATCCTGCTGCTGCTCGCCTGTCTGCGCTACAGCGTAACTTCGGCCTTCCCGCTCACCGCCTCATATGCGACGTGCCCACCAGGTGGAACTCCACCTTGCACATGCTGGACAGACTGTGCGAGCAGCAGCAGGCCATAGTGGAGTTTCAGCTGCAGCACGCACGGGTCAGTCGCACTACAGAACAGCACCACTTCACCACCAATGACTGGGCCTCCATGCGAGACCTGTGTGCCCTGTTGCACTGTTTCGAGTACTCCACCAACATGGCCAGTGGCGATGATGCCGTTATCAGCGTTACAATACCACTTCTATGTCTCCTTGAGAAAACACTTAGGGCGATGATGCAAGAGGAGGTGGCCCAGGAGGAGGAGGAGGAGGAGGAAGAGGGGTCATTTTTAGCACTTTCAGGCCAGTATCTTCGAAGTGACTCAGAGGGAGGTTTTTGGCAACAGCAGAGGCCAGGTACAAATGTGGCCAGCCAGGGCCCACTACTGGAGGACGAGGAGGACGAGGATGAGGAGGAGGTGGAGGAGGATGAGGATGAAGCATGGTCACAGCGGGGTGGCACCCAACGCAGCTCGGGTCCATCACTGGTGCGTGGATGGGGGGAAAGGCAGGACGATGACGATACGCCTCCCACAGAGGACAGCTTGTCCTTACCCCTGGGCAGCCTGGCACACATGAGCGACTACATGCTGCAGTGCCTGCGCAACGACAGCAGAGTTGCCCACATTTTAACCTGAGCGGACTACTGGGTTGCCACCCTGCTGGATCCACGCTACAAAGACAATGTGCCCACCTTACTTCCTGCACTGGAGCATGATAGGAAGATGCGCGAGTACAAGCGCACGTTGGTAGACGTGCTACTGAGAGCATTCCCAAATGTCACAGGGGAACAAGTGGAAGCCCAAGGCCAAGGCAGAGGAGGAGCAAGAGGTCGCCAAGGCAGCTGTGTCACGGCCAGCTCCTCTGAGGGCAGGGTTAGCATGGCAGAGATGTGGAAAACTTTTGTCAACACGCCACAGCTAACTGCACCACCACCTGATACGCAACGTGTTAGCAGGAGGCAATATTTCACTAACATGGTGGAACAGTACATGTGCACACCCCTCCACGTACTGACTGATGGTTCGGCCCCATTCAACTTCTGGGTCTCTAAATTGTCCACGTGGCCAGAGCTAGCCTTTTATGCCTTGGAGGTGCTGGCCTGCCCGGCGGCCAGCGTTTTGTCTGAACGTGTATTCAGCACGGCAGGGGGCGTCATTACAGACAAACGCAGCCGCCTGTCTACAGCCAATGTGGACAAGCTGACGTTCATAAAAATGAACCAGCCATGGATCCCACAGGATCTGTCCGTCCCTTGTCCAGATTAGACATTAACTACCTCCCCTTAACCATATATTATTGGACTCCAGGGCACTTCCTCATTCAATCCTATTTTTATTTTCATTTTACCATTATATTGCGAGGCTACCCAAAGTTGAATGAACCTCTCCTCTGTCTGGGTGCCGGGGCCTAAATATATGACAATGGACTGTTCCAATGTTGGGTGACGTGAAGCCTGATTCTCTGCTATGACATGCAGACTGATTCTCTGCTGACATGAAGCCAGATCCTCTGTTACGGGACTTCTCTCCTCTGCCTGGGTGCTGGGCCTAAATTTATGAAAATGGACTCTTACAGTAGTGGGTGACGTGAAGCCTGATTCTCTGCTATGATATGAAGACTGATTCTCTGCTGACATGAAGCCAGATTGTCTGTTACGGGACCTCTCTCCTCTGCCTGGGTGCTGGGCCTAAATATATGCCAATGGACTGTTGCAGTGGTGGCTGACGTGAAGCCTCATTCTCTGCTATGACATGCAGACTAATTCTCTGCTGACATGAAGCCAGATCCTCTGTTATGGGACCTCTCTCCTCTGCCTGGGTGCTGGGCCTAAATTTATGACAATGGACTGTTGCAGTGGTGGGTGACGTGAAGCCTGATTCTCTGCTATGACATGCAGACTGATTCTCTGCTGACATGAAGCCAGATTGTCTGTTACGGGACCTCTCTCCTCTGCCTGTGTGCTGGGCCTAAATATATGCCAATGGACTGTTGCAGTGGTGACTGATGTGAAGCCTCATTCTCTGCTATGACATGCAGACTAATTCTCTGCTGACATGAAGCCAGATCCTCTGTTACGGGACCTCTCTCCTCTGCCTGGGTGCTGGGCCTAAATTTATGAAAATGGACTCTTACAGTGGTGGGTGACGTGAAGCCTGATTCTCTGCTATGACATGAAGACTGATTCTCTGCTGACATGAAGCCAGATTGTCTGTTACGGGACCTCTCTCCTCTGCCTGGGTGCTGGGCCTAAATATATGCCAATGGACTGTTGCAGTGGTGGC
Source organism: Bufo gargarizans (assembly GCF_014858855.1). NCBI lineage: Eukaryota > Metazoa > Chordata > Amphibia > Anura > Bufonidae > Bufo > Bufo gargarizans. Next base: position 164,641,649 of record NC_058081.1, read on the forward strand.
TGACGTGAAGCCTCATTCTCTGCTATGACATGCACACTAATTCTCTGCTGACATGAAGCCAGATTTTCTTTTATGGGACCTCTCTCCTCTGCCTGGGTTCCGGGGCCTAAATATCTGAGAATGGACTGTTCCAGTGGTGGGTGACGGGAAGCCAGATTCTCTGCTATGGGACCTCTCTCCAATTGATTTTGGTTAATTTTTATTTATTTAATTTTGATTTTGATTCATTTCCCTATCCACATTTGTTTGCAGGGGATTTACCTACATGTTGCTGCCTTTTGCAGCCCTCTAGCCCTTTCCTGGGCTGTTTTACAGCCTTTTTAGTGCCGAAAAGTTTGGGTCCCCATTGACTTCAATGGGGTTCGGGTTCGGGACGAAGTTCGGATCGGGTTCGGATCCCGAACCCGAACATTTTCGGGAAGTTCGGCCGAACTTCTCGAACCCGAACATCCAGGTGTTCGCTCAATTCTAGTCATGTGTGTTGACTATACAATCTGGATGATACGTTCATTAATTTCTCAAATGCAGGCATATACTGTATGATGGATTACCACAAATATGTGTTCAAGGTTACCTGACTGGTCCTGAGACAGAGGAGGTGCCACCTGTGATATCATCAGAGAAGTGGTCACATGTATTTTATTAATTGCGTTGCATACAGCAAATATAGTTTCATCAGCCAAACATTTCTCCTTCTTCTAGTGAAAAGTAAAAAATAACAATAATAAATTTGATGGACGGCTGTGCCTGGTGCTACATTTTATTCTGCAGTAAAATATACAGTCACCAATAAGCATGAGCTGCTGTGCCTGCTTACACAATGAAGGGGACACCATGGACCTTCAATGTCCTCCCTTATTCCCTGGCTACATGGGTGACTTTTTGTGCACATAGGTTATGTGTTGATCACAAGCCTTGGTTGCAGGGGTATGACTATGGTTTCTGCTGGGGCCACTTTTCCTCATGCTCACCAGTTCTAGCTTGTACTTATATTTTAGCAGCATCACTGGGTCTTTTAAGTGACTCATCAATGCAGTACTAGCAGCCATTAATTTAAAACAAGACCAAGATCATGGCTTTAGCTCAACTGTAGCCTAAGAAAAAGCCCTTAGAAACCCACCCCCCAATAGTCAAACAGCCCAAACACCACTCAGGCAAACATAATTGTCCTTCCTGTCTGCTTGAGTTTAGGCTAATCAATAGGGGATTTAAAGGGGCTATTCCATGATTAATGTAAAAAAATGAACAGCAGACATCATATAGTACATGACAATCTATTTGTAACACAGCTAGAACCAGCCTTGTACTGGATATAGATATTGAGACATCGCCCCCTATTCATTGCTTAGGTCTGCTAGATTTTCTTCACATTGGCAGCCCCGGGGGCATGTTCTTTCTTGCAGGGGGTGTCCTTTGTTAAGGAGCATGTCCTTTGTGCTGCAGGTCTATCCCTCTAACTGTCACTAGATCTAACAGTAGATATTGCTGGTGGGAGTTGGAGGATGGAACTGAGCATGTGTGACCATCTCAGTAGGTGAACTTGCACATTACTATACAGAGTAAACACCAAGAACCGCCATTGTAATGCAATAAAGAGAATATCTCTCAACTGGCAAATTTTTTAAACAGAAAGTAAATTACAAAAGTAAGAAGCATTAGTAACTTTTAATGCTGCAAAAGCCATTTCACAAATATCTCTTATTCAATTCCTTCAATGTATTTAATTTAATAGAATAAATATATATAAGTATAAAAAGTTATTTCTATTTCTTTATTGCCAAAGATTTAATCTGTCGTCAGATGGCAGTATTCTTTACATATCCCGTATGTGGGTACCTAACCTTTTACCTTACTTCTCACATACATAACTGGATGAGCATCATAGGGCAGGTAACATCAGGATTGCTCAAGCATGCATTCTCCTGTACTATATTGTGTTTCTGAGAAGGCATTGAATGGAAAAATAAAAATACCCTGGATGGAAAGAATTCCATTTACACATGAACCTCCTGATAGTATTAATTTGTGGATAACCCAGGAACATGACCTAACACTAACCCTCTATTGAACAGACATAAAAAGAAAAAAAAAGTATATGTCCTTTCCCAACATCCAATTGTATTCACTTGCTACCAACAATAGCGTGCCATATGGTGTGTGCAATGTAACTAATAAGTTCCTGATTGAAGTTTTGACTTCCATTAGTGTAACCAAGGCTAGAGCAAATTCTCTGGTTCAAGGTGTAATAGCAGTCCCAAGTGGATTGATAGAAAAATTAGGCACAGTAGCTGAAAATGACACATTTTGGAATGTGCTGCTATTTTTTAATATTTGTAGTGCCTTAGTGTTCACATATATGATGTCCTCATTACATGTTTACTGCTTAAGACATTTCATCAATGTTCCACAGATAATGTACAATGTAATTTCCCCAAAAATTACATTTGATTCTGCAAGACAGGACTACTATGAGATGCTATATAGCTGTTCTTGGTTCTCATTTGTATTCTTGTAATAAGACACAATTAGTTTTCTTAAATAAGGAAAACTAAAGGAGCAAGTAGAAGACACATTTAGATAGTATAATGTTACGTTTTATTTTTGTAACATACACATATCACATACAGTCAGGTATTATCTGTTGCCCTCTAGCTATATACTTTAGGCAGTATTATTTTTTGACCACTTCATTTTGAATATCATCCCTGGATCAATTACTTACAGTTTAGGACCCCTGCTTGCTATCATGTAATAGGAAACTTCAATGTTAAGGTGTACTGGCAAGTTTAACCCTTTCATGACCAAAGGTCATTGATGCCCCAGTGTCCAGGTCAAAATTTACAAATCTGACATGTGTCACTTTATGTGGTAATAGCTTTGGAACACTTTTATTTATCCAAGCCATTCTGAGATTTTTTTCTCGTGACACATTGTACTTCATGACAGTCATACATTTTAGTCAATATATTTCACCTTTATATATGAAAAAATCCCAAATTTACCCAAAATTTTATAAAATTTGCAATTTTAAAAATCTTAATTTCTCTGCTTCTAAAACAGAAAGTGATACCTCATAAAATATTTATTACTTAACATTCCCCGTATGTATATCTTATGTTTGCATCATTTTGTAAATACCATTTTATTTTTTTAGGACGTTACAAGGCTTAGAAGTTTAGAAGCAATTCTTAAAATTTTTAAGAACATTTCCAAAACCCACTTTTTAAGGACCAGTTAGGGTCTGAAGTCACTTTGTGGGGCTTACATAGTGGATACCCCCCATAAATGACCCCATTGTAGAAACTACACCCCTCAAGTGACTCAAAACTGATTTTACAAACTTTGTTAACCCTTTAGGTGTTCCACAAGAATTAAAGGAAAATGGAGATTAAATTTCAAACTTTCACTTTTTGGGCAGATTTTTTATTTTATAAATTTTTTTTATTTAACACATTGAGGGTTAACAGCCAAACAAAACTCAATATTTATTATCCTGATTCTGCGGTTTACAGAAACACCCCACATGTGGTCGTAAACTGATGTAAGGGTACACGGCAGGGCGCAAAAGGAAAGGACTGCAGCATGTTTTTTGTAAGGCAGATTTTGCTGGACTGGTTTTTAGATGCCATGTCCCATTTAAAGCCCCCCTAATGCACCCCTTACAGTAGAAACTCCCAAAAAGCGACCCTATTTTGGAAACTAGAGGATAAGGTGTCAGTTTTATTGATACTATTTTGGGGTACATATGATTATTAATTGCTCTATATTACATTTTTTGTGAGGCAAGGTTTTGTTATTTTAAATTTTTTACAACATTCATCTGACAGGGTAGATCATGTGCTATTTTTATAGAGCAGGTTGTTACGGACACAGTGATATCAACTATGTCTACTTTGTTTGTTTGTTTCAGTTTTACATAATAAAGCATTTTTGAAAAATAAATTATGTTTTTGTGTGTCCATTTTCTGAAAGCCATATGTTTTTTATTTTTCTGATGATCGTCTTTTGCAGGGGCTCGTTTTTTGCAGAAAGAGTTGAGGTTTTATTGGTACCATTTTTGGGTACATATGATTTTTTGATCATTCATTATTACACTTTATGGGGCAAGGTGACCAAAAAATTGGCTGTTTTGGAATAGTTTTTATTTATTTATTTTTACAGCATTCATCTGAGGGGTTAGGTCATGAGACAGTTTTATAGAGCAGATCATTACGGACGTGACAATACCCAATATGTATATTTTTTCTTATTTATTTAAGTTTTACATAATAATAGCATTTCTGAAACCAATAAAATTATGTTTTAGTGTCTCCATAGTCTGAAGGGCATAGCTTTTTTTTTTTTTTTTGGGAGATTGTCTTAAATAGGGTATCAATTTTTGCAGGATGAGGTGACGGCTTGATTGGTACTATTTTGGGGTGTATACTCCTTTTTGATCGCTTGGTGTTGCACTTTTTGTGATGTAAGGTGACAAAAATGGCTTTTGTTGACACTGTTTTTATTTTTATATTTATTTTTTATGGTGTTTATTGGACGGGGTCGATCATGTGATATATTCATAGAGACGGTCTTTACGGACGCGGTGATACCTAATATGTGTGGTTTTTTTCTTCATTTTTTATAGGAAAAGGCAATTAATTATTTTAATTTACATATTTATTCATTTATACTTGGATCTTGAAGATCCAGTGGGGCTGATGGCTGTACTATACTTTGCAATGCTCTTGCATTGCAAAGTATAATACTACCAGATTTCCTGTAGGTGGCAACACCGGACGGACGCCTTTGCAAAGAGTTTGGTTGCCATGGCTATGGCAGCGCAGCAGCCTCGATGGTGGAGAAAGGGAGCCCCCTCCCTCTATTAACCCCATGGATGCCGCTGCCGCGGCATCTAAGGGGTTACAGCAGAGTGTCAGCATGGAGCTGACACTCGCTGCTGATGGTGGCGGCTCAGGAATAGAGCCGCTGCCATCAAACACAGCAGGGGGACCGCATCAGGGGCAGGGGGCACAAATGGGACAGGGCTGCAAATGGGGGGGTTCGGCCAGCATGGAGGGGGCACAGATGGAGGCAGGATGAATGTATTTGGCGGGGAGGGGGCAGACCGCATCAGGGGTACGATACATGGATGGGGGGGCGGGGACTGCATCAGGGGCAGGCAGGGCTCACGGGGGTGGTTGGAGGCGCACAGGAAGGAGGCACAGATCGGGGGGCTTCAGGACACTACCTGATTTCAGGCTCTGATCTGCAGAGTGCAGATCAGAGCCTGAAACCGGCATTTTAACACTGCCACTACCACTCCTAATGGTCCCTTGCCGGCATTATTGCACTGTATGCTGTCCATGACAGCAGCAGTGCAGGGGCAGAAGCTTTAATTTAAAGAGCTGGCTTGACGTTTATACACATGCTAGCTGCACGGGGCATGTGCAAATAGCACGTATATAAACGGATTGCAGTCGTGGAGGGGTTAAACAAATTTCCATAAATTGATAGTTTAAGACAGGCATGCTCAACCTGCAGCCCTCCAGCTGTTGTAAAACTACAACTCCCACAATGCCCTGCTAAAGGCTGATAGCTGTAGGCTGTTCGGGCATGTTGGGAGTTGCAGTTTTGCAACAGCTGGAGGGACACAGGTTGAGCATGCCTGGTTTAAGAGAAGATAAAAACTTTGTAATATATTAGAACAACAATTTTTTTAATCCATATTTCAGACTGCCCCTTCTCCCAGCCTCCAGCACTGGTCACTAGCTCTCAATTCTTTCAATGTATAATCCATACACCTATGGCAAATGTGAAGAAGGATTATCATTTGCAATCCAAAGAAGTCTAGATAGAGGGAAGGGAGAAGCTGAGGAGATATATGAAGAGAGGGAGAGAGAGACACACACATACAGAAATGCTGCGGCTGGCTATGTGTTTTACTACCTCACCCCAGTGTTGCATTCACAGCTACAAAGCTCCTTACTTCTGTATAATGTCCCCTATGTTGCTGCTGCTTCTTTTGAGTATGTGAGAGAGATATGGGGAAATATGCACACGTGGGGGCTAAGGTCAGTGAATTTATGCAGCAGTCTCCTGACCAAGAACATGTCCTTGTCATTTAGTGTGGACTGCCAGCGCTGCAACAGAGGTCATTTTAAAAGGTATGAATTTTTTTTTTATATATGTACCCCAGTACTGTCTGCACTTGGAGTTCATTTATACTAGACAACCCTTAAGATACTTAGCCATTACAAATTGTAAGTGTTTGATCTCAAAATGTTTGCCAATAGCCAATATAATTTTTTTTTTTTAGCTAGACAAACGCTTGCAAATGCAACATTAAGGGCTTGATGCATCAAGGTAGTAGTAAAAGGAGGTCCCTCTCTGTTCTCTTCATTTGCACCCCATTCCCTTGTATTTCTCACCAGTAGACTGCTCTATATACAATATATACACTATACATATTATATATATGTATATATGTTATATGCAGTGGGTACAGATATATAGTTTATACTGCACTATACTGATATGTGAGGTACAAGGTATAATTGATGCAGTGGGTGCAGATATAAAGTGTATACAGCCGTGTACTGATATGTGAGGTACGAGGTATAATAGATAAAGCGTGTACAGGTATATAGTATATACGGCAGTGTACTGATATGTGAGGTATGAGGCATAATAGATGCAGTGTGTTAAGATATATAGTATATACAGCAGTGTACTGATATGTGAGGTACGAGGTATAATAGATGCAGTGGGTACAGATATATACTATATACAGCAGTGTACTGATATGTGAGGTACGAGGTATAATAGATGCAGTGGGTACAGATATATATTATATACAGCAGTGTACTAACGTGAGGTATAAGGCATAATAGATGCAGTGTGTACAGATATATAGTATAAACAGCAGTGTTATACCTCCCATATCAGTACACTGCTTTATATGCTAACGAGGAATGTGTAGTGGGAGAGGCTACGAATGGGGCATGGGAGCCCAATTTAGATTCTTGTGATGGGGCCCCTGTCTGACATATTTACTATAATTTATGCAAGAAAACTGCCTGTTTCTGTTACTTCCATACATTACAATGAAGATAGTTCTACACATAGAGGGTTATCAATTCAGTTTCCAACTGATTCTTTAAGTAAAAACATAAACAAAGTACTTCCTACGTGGCTTAAAATTCATAGATTTTCTAATTCTATGATTCTATCTATATTTGAATTTCAATTAACTACATACGAAGAGATTATTATGCTTTTACAAATGTTTCCGCTCTTATCTTTTGCAAATTTTAATCAGGACAACAGGGTATCATGATAGACTATTAATAAGTTATCATAACTAGTGTTAAGCGAGCATGCTTGGCCGAATACCATGCTCGGCCGAATACCATGCTCGGCCGTGTAACGTATGTGCTTATGCGCTATGCTCGAGTCTCCTTCCTGCACAATTTGCGGCTGCTAAGCAGCCAATAAACGTGCGGGTTAGTACTGCCATCACTGTAATTCCAGTAGCCATGTGTAAGGCCCAGATATTGGGAAAAATATTAGTGACAACTAGAGTTGAGCAGACACCTGGATGTTCGAGTTCGACGGGTTCGGCCGAACCTCACAAAAAAGTTTGAGTTCGGGACCCGAACTTGACCCCGAACTCGATCCCCATTGAAGTCAATGGGGACACAAACTTTTGAGCACTAAAATGGCTCTAAAAATGTCATGTAAAGGGCTAGAGGGCTGCAAATGCCAACAAAATGTGGTTAAGAGCATGGCAAGTGCTCTGCCAACAAAAGTGGATAGAGAAATGACTTTAAATAACATAAAATACGTACAAATAATAATCTTGATCTAGGAGGATGAGGTCCATATGGAGTAGGAGGTTGAGGAGGTGGTGGATGTGGCGGTGTTGGTGGAAGCAGCGGTGAATGAAGAGGACGTAGCCTACACTGCTTTTTGGTTAAATATTTTTTTTAAATTAGGGTACACCCCAAAACATTGGGAAATATAACCTGTGATAACCCCCTCCAGTCGTGCTAAACACACGTTCAGACAATACACTGGCTGCAGGGCAGGCCAGCACCTCCGAGGCGTAAAGGGCTTGCTCAGGCCATGTTCCCAATTTGGAGACCCAGAAGTTGCAGGGGGGAGAATCATCAGTCAGTTTGTGTAGGTGTGTGCAAACATACTGCCCCAGCATGTCACACTTCCCTGTGATGATCATGATCCAATTGGATATCTGCTCGATCAACTTTCGATGTTCTTTTCTGAGCCTACCATGTTGATCACAGTTAGCGGTGAATCAGGGTTCCACACCAAAGAGGGAGCGTGAGAGACCACATCCAAGGGATATCAATGGATGAAATGTAATTGTGATCGAGCGGAAATGTGGGAGAAGCTATTAAAACTGAAGAATTGAAGGAAAGGAGGGGCGCGCGGCAATTACCCACTCCCGACTCGGGGATGTAGTGACGATAAATAACAATACAGGACTCTTAAGATGCCCTGTTATTTGAATGATTAATTAAAAATTACAGGGAATGTCACTGCGGTATTTTGGATTAATAAACATTAGACAGGAGAGGCCCTGCTGCCGTTTTGTTGACTCTAGATAACTTCTGCCTGATCACACGTCCCTGTGACTTCCACCATCCATTTGGATATCTTCTCTATCAACTTTCGATGTTCTTTTCTGAGCCTACCATGTTGATCATGGTTATCGGCGAATCAGGGTTCCACGCCAGAGAGGGAGCGTGAGAAAGAGAGACCACATCAAAGGGAGATAAATGGATGAAATTTAATTTTGATCGAGTGGAAATATGGGAAAAGTTATGAAGGATCAAAGGAAAGGGCCAATTAAAAACGAATTTTAGAAATTTAAGTCCTTGTCACCTATGCAGAGTACGGTTTTTTTATCGCCAGAAATGGGTTTATGTCACCCACCAATTTTGGTCCCTGTCACCTATGCAGAGCAGGGGTTTATTCACATCAAAAATTGTAAAATTTCAACCCAAGAATGTAACTGAAAAATTTGTGAAATTTATTAACCTGTCTACTAGGTAGAGCAGGGGTCTATCACAGCCAAAAATTGTTTATTTTATACCCAAAAATGTAAAAGAAAAATTAGTGAAATTTAGTAAGCTGTCAACTAGTTAAAGTAGGGTTACATCCCAGCCCAAAATTGGTTAATTTCACCGAAAATGACAGACAAATTAGTACATTTTTTTAACCTGTCTACTAGGTAGAGCAGAGGTATATCACACCCAAAAATGGGTGAATTTCACCTGAAAATGTAACAGACAAATTAGTGAATTTTTTTAACCTGTGTACTAGGTAGATCAGTGGTATATCACACCCACAAATTGTTGAATTTCACCTGAAAATGTAACAGACAAATTAGTGATTTTTTTAACCTGTCTACTAGATATAGCAGTGGTATATCACACCCAAAAATTTGTGAATTTCACCCGAAAGTGTAACAGACAAATTTGTGAATTTTTTTAACATCTCTACTAGGTAGAGCAGTGGTATATAACACCCAAAAATTGGTGACAGACAAATTAGTAAAATGACAAACTAAAATAAAATCCGTACAAAAAAAAAATAAAAAAATTTATGAGGTGGAGGTCCATATGGAGTAGGAGTTTGAGGAGGCGGTGGACATAGCGGTGTAGGTGGAAGCAGCGGTGGAGGAGGACGAGGTAGCCAACACTTGTTTTTCATTTTAATTTATTATTATTTTTAATTAGGGTACACTCCAAAAGAGTGTGAAATATCCAAAATACCAGAATGAGCAATTGCGCTGTAGTACAACATGGATGGATACATGTCTATTCTGCACAAGGTACGGACAAGTCCTGTGGGATCCATGCCTGGTTCATTTTAATGAACGTGAGCTTGTCCACATTGGCTGTGGACAGGCGGCTACGATTGTCTGTGATATCGCCACCTGCCGTGCTAAACACACGTTCAGATAATACACTGGCTGCAGGGCAGGCCAGCACCTCCAAGGCGTAAAGGGCAAGCTCAGGCCATGTGCCCAATTTGGAGACCCAGAAGTTGAAGGAGGCAGACCCGTCATTCAGTACGTTTAGGCGTGTGCACACATACTGCTCCACCATTTTGGTAAAATTCTGCCTTCTGCTAAGACGTTCCATATAAGCTGGTGGTGCTGTTTGTTGTGGAGTGCTGACAAAGCTTTTCCACATTTTGGCCATGCTAACCCCGCCTTCTGAGGTGCTGCCAGGGCCCCAGATGCGTTGGTGACCTCTTCTTCCTCCTCTGCCTTCGCCTTGTGCTTCCACTGTGCCCCCGCTGTCAGGTGGGAATGCCACCAGCAGCACGTCTGCCAGCGTGCACTTGTACTCGTGCATCTTACGATCGCGCTCCAGTGACGGAATTAAGGATGGTACAATGTCCTTATAACGGGGATCCACCAGCATGGCCAACCAATAAGTCAGAATGTGGGCAACTCAGCGGTCGTTGCGGAGACACGGCAGCATGTAATCGCTCATTTGTGCCAGGATGCCCAGAGGCAACAAAAAGCTGTCCTCTGTGGGAGGTGTATCGTCTGTGTCCACTGTATCCCCCGAGCCACGCACCAGTGATGGCCATGAGCTGGTCTGGGTGCCACCCTGCTGTGAACAAGGTTCCTCCTCCTCCATCTCCCCCTCCTCATCCTCCACCTCGTCATCCTCCAGAACTGTGCCCTGGCTGGACAATTGTGTACATGGCGTTTGTGGGTGCAGTCCACCCTCGGAGCCACTTGTGAATGACTGGCCAGATACCCTACGAAATGATCCCTCTTTCTCCTCCTCCCCCTGTGCCACATCCTCTTCCATCATCGCCAGCAGCGTTTTTTCAAGGAGGCATAGAAGTGGGATAGTAACGCTGAGAACGGTGTTATCGGCACTGGCCATGTTGGTGGAGTACTCAAAACAGCGCAACAAGGAACACAGGTCTTGCAGGGAGGCCCAGTCATTGGTGGTGAAGTGGTGATGCTCAACAGAGCAACTCACCCATGTGTGCTGCAGCTAAAACTCCACTATCGCCTGCTGCTGCTTGCACAGTCTGGCCAGCATGTGCAAGGTGCAGTTCCACTGTCAGTAACTGTCACGGACGGTGTACAGGGAACAAGGCAAAGCAACAAGCATAAATGACTCGCTGGATCCAAAAGCTAAGGAACAAAAGGGAGACCCCTGCAGAAGACCTGGCACTTTCCCTGGCTGCTCAGCCTATGCAAAGATCCGAATGGTGGAAGTTTGCATATCCACGTACCTTGACTATATAATCCCTGAGCACCCTACAATAGTGAGGGGACACGACCACCGGCTCCCTACACAAGATACGGAGGGAGTCAGGGTCACCTGGGATCCAGCAAACAGAAAATAACAGATAAATGTTCAAACACTTAGCTTTGTAGCAGACAGGAGAACAAGACCAGCATGCACACACACTCCAGGAAGAAGTATAAGCCGCCCAGAAAAGCATTCTGGGGAGGAATTTAAAGGGAAGCAATTAGTCCAACACATGACAGCTGAGAGAGGCTAACGAGAAGAGCAACTGAACAGCACAACAAGAGAACTCAAGGAGGAGGTTCTGAAAGGCCTCTGTCAGAGCTTCTCAGCTGTCTGGTTGTGACAGTACCCCTCGCTCTACGAGTGGACTCCGGACACTCAGAACCCACCTTCTCAGGATGGGACCTATGGAAAGCCCTGATGAGACGAGAGGCCTTAATGTCAGTCACTGGGACCCACATCCTCTCCTCAGGACCATACCCCTCCCAATGAACAAGGTACTGAAGAGAACCGCGGACAAGACGAGAATCCACAATCCTAGAGACCTGAAATTCAAGATTCCCATCAACCATAATCAGAGGAGGAGGCAAAGGCGAGGGTACAATGGGTTGAACATAAGGTTTCAATAAGGACTTATGAAAAACATTATGGATCTTCCAAGTCTGAGGAAGATCAAGACGGTATGCAACAGGATTGATGACAGACAGGATTTTGTAAGGCCCAATAAACCTAGGACCCAACTTCCAGGAGGGAACCTTCAATTTGATATTCTTGGTAGACAACCACACCAAATCACCAACATTCAGGTCCGGACCAAGCACACGTCTCTTATCTGCCACACGCTTATATCTCTCACTCATGCTCTTTAGATTATCCTGACTCTTTTGCCAAATAGATGACAAAGACGAGGAGAATCTGTCCTCATCAGGTAAACCAGAAGACCCCTCTCCCGAGAAAGTCCCAAACTGCGGATGAAACCCATATGCACCAAAAAATGGTGACTTATCAGAGGACTCCTGACGACGGTTATTTAAAGCAAAATCAGCAAGGGACAAAAAATAACACCAATCCTCTTGATTCTCCGCCACAAAACAGCGCAGATATGTCTCCAGATTCTGATTGACGCGCTCTGTCTAGCCATTCGACTGCGGGTGGAAAGCAGAAGAGAATGACAACCGAACCCCCAAGCGAGAACAGAAAGCCTTCCAGAATCTGGAAACAAACTGCGTGCCCCTATCAGAGACTATGTCTGAAGAAATACCGTGCAATTTGACAATGTGATCAATAAATGCCTGCGCCAGCGTCTTAGCATTGGGCAAACCAGGAAAAGGGATGAAATGCACCATTTTGCTAAAACGGTTCACCACCACCAGAATCACAGTCTTCCCCGAGGAACGAGGCAGGTCCGTTATGAAGTCCATGGACAGATGTGTCCAAGGACGGGAAGGAATGGGTAAGGGAAGGAGAGGACCTGATGGCCGTGAATGAGGGACTTTGGCACGAGCGCAAGTCTCGCAGGCTGCCACAAAACCCTCAACCGACTTACGAAGCGCAGGCCACCAGAATCTCTGAGCGATGAGATGCAGTGTGGCTCTTACCCCCGGGTGCCCAGCAAGGACCGTATCGTGGTGTTCTTTAAAAATCTTGTGTCTTAAAGCGAGAGGCACAAACAACCTGCCAGGAGGACAAAGATCAGGAGCCTCTGACTGGGCTGCCTGCACCTCTGCCTCCAATTCAGGAAAAAGAGCAGAGACCACCACACCTTCAGCCAAAATGGGACCCGGGTCTTCAAAATTCCCGCCTCCCGGAAAAAAACAGGACAGGGCATCTGCCTTCACATTCTTAACTCCAGGGCGGAACGTGACAACAAAATTAAACCTAGAAAAGAACAAAGACCATCTGGCCTGTCTTGGGTTCAGACGCTTGGCTGACTCCAAGTAGGCCAGATTTTTATGGTCAGTAAATACGGTAATAGGGTGTCTGGCTCCCTCTAGCCAATGGCGCCATTCCTCAAAAGCCAACTTGATGGCCAACAATTCCCTATCTCCCACATCGTAATTTCTCTCTGCGGAGGAGAGTTTTCTTGAGAAAAAGGCACACGGTCGCCAATTGGCAGGAGAGGAACCCTGAGACAAGACCGCCCCCACACCCACCTCAGAAGCATCAACCTCAACTATGAAGGGTAAAGAAACATCAGGTTGCACCAAGATGGGAGCGGAAGCAAAACTCTCCTTGATATCAGAAAAGCCTTACGCGCCTCTACTGACCAAGAAGAAAAATCTACCCCCTTTCTGGTCATATCAGTGAGTGGTTTAACAATAGAAGAGTAATTCAAAATGAACTTCCTGTAATAATTGGCAAAGCCCAAAAAACGCATCAGCGCCTTCTGATTCTCAGGAAGCTCCCACTCAAGCACAGCGCGGACCTACTCGGGGTCCATGCGAAAACCAGAAGCGGAGAGAAGAAACCCCAGAAATTGAATTTCTGGAACCGCAAACACACATTTTTCCAGTTTCGCATATAATTTATTCTTACGCAGGATGAGCAAGACCTGACGTAAATGTTCCTTATGAGTTTTGAAATCGGGAGAAAAAATCAAAATGTCATCCAAATACACCAATACAAATTTTCCCATCAAATGATAAAAAATGCTGTTCACAAAATGCTGAAAAACGGCTGGGGCATTCATCAAACCAAAAGGCATAACCAAATTTTCAAAATGGCCCTCAGGGGTATTGAAGGCCGTCTTCCATTCGTCCCCTTCTCTGACCCTGACCAGGTTGTATGCCCCTCTTAGATCTAATTTGGAAAATACTTTAGCCCCAACAACCTGGTTAAACAGGTCCGGAATCAGAGGAAGCGGATAAGGGTCACGAATTGTAATACTGTTCAGCTCCCTGAAATCCAGACAAGGTCTTAAAGAACCATCTTTTTTCTTAACAAAGAAAAAAACAGCGGCAACAGGTGACTTCGAGGGTCGTATGTGTCCTTTTCTCAGACTCTCAGAGATATAAGCACGCATAGCGATCCTCTCAGGTTGGGAAAGATTGTATAAACGAGATTTAGGCAGATTGGCGTCTGGGATGAGAATAATAGGGCAATCGTACTCCCTGTGCGGGGGCAAATCCTGAACTCCACTCTCAGAGAAGACATCCGAAAATTCAGAGAGAAAAGATGGTACAGTCTTAGTAGCAACCTCAGAAACAGATGTCATGAGGCAATTCTCTCTGCAAAAGTCACTCCAACCATTTATTTGCCTCGCTTGCCAATCAATGGTGGGGTTATGCTTAGTGAGCCAGGGCAGCCCCAACACCAGAGGGGTAGGCAAACCGCTAAGGACGAAACATGACACATCCTCAACATGAGCATCACTCACAATTAAACAGATATTGTGAACTATGCCCTTTAATGATTTCTGAGAAAGTGGAGCGGAATCGATAGCAAAAACCGGAATATCCTTTCCCAAAGTGCGCACCTGGAAACCATGAGTTATCGCAAATTGATTATCAATGAGATTGACCGCTACTCCACTATCTACAAAAATCTCACAAAAAATGTTCTTGCTCTCTAGCGCCACCCTAGCCGGCAGGACAAAACGGGAACTACAAGCAAACGGAAAACCTTCAATTTCCGCCTCAACCCTGCCAATAGTAACAGACGGAACATTTTTAAAAGATTTTTTCCTGTTTGTTTCTTTATTACTCCCAGAAAACTGCCTGAATCTCCTAGAGGGACAAATATTTGCCAGATGATTTATACCTCCACAACAAAAACAAACCCTCCCATGCGAGCTTAATCTTCTATTGTCAGAAGCAATCAACCCCAGCTGCATGGGCTCCTGCTCAGAAGGGGCTGACGGCGACTGAGACCCCTGCGCACAGAATGGGACCGCTGCACTGTCCTAGGACTGAGTATGACAGGAAGGGGACATCTCTCCTCTCTCTCTAAGACGCCTGTCAATACGAACGGCCTGAGACATAGCAGAGTCCAAAGAAATAGGCCTATCATGAAAGGCAAATGCATCTTTCAATCCCTCTGAAAGACCATGGCAAAATTGACTTCGGAGTGCAGCATCATTCCAACCAGTATCAATTGCCCATCTCCGAAATTCTGAGCAGTATATTTCTGCGGATTGTTTACCCTGGCGTAATAGACGTAGTCTAGACTCAGCCAGAGCAATACGATCCGGATCATCATATATCTGACCCAGGGCTAAAAAGAATTCATCCACTGAACGGAGAGGCCATGCCCCCTCCGGCAGCGAAAAGGCCCAGGACTGAGCGTTACCTCTGAGCAGCGATATAATGATCCCCACCCTCCGTTCCTCATCACCAGAGGAATGGGGAAAAAGGCGAAAATGGAGTTTGCAAGCCTCTCTAAAACGCACAAAATTCTCACTACCCCCGGAGAACGTATCCGGGAGCGAGATCTTAGGCTCAGAACAAACTCCATGAACGCAAGCTGAACCGGTCACTTGAAACTGAGAAAAAGTCTTACGGAGATCAGCTACCTCCAATGAAAGACCCTGGAAGCGTTCAGCCAAAAGTGAAACCGGATCCATGCTTGAGACGGTTTTGGCGGCTTATAATGTCACGGACGGTGTACAGGGAACAAGGCAAAGCAACAAGCATAAATGACTCGCTGGATCCAAAAGCTAAGGAACAAAAGGGAGACCCCTGCAGAAGACCTGGCACTTTCCCTGGCTGCTCAGCCTATGCAAAGATCCGAATGGTGGAAGTTTGCATATCCACGTACCTTGACTATATAATCCCTGAGCACCCTACAATAGTGAGGGGACACGACCACCGGCTCCCTACACAAGATACGGAGGGAGTCAGGGTCACCTGGGATCCAGCAAACAGAAAATAACAGATAAATGTTCAAACACTTAGCTTTGTAGCAGACAGGAGAACAAGACCAGCATGCACACACACTCCAGGAAGAAGTATAAGCCGCCCAGAAAAGCATTCTGGGGAGGAATTTAAAGGGAAGCAATTAGTCCAACACATGACAGCTAAGAGAGGCTAACGAGAAGAGCAACTGAACAGCACAACAAGAGAACTCAAGGAGGAGGTTCTGAAAGGCCTCTGTCAGAGCTTCTCAGCTGTCTGGTTGTGACAGTAACCCAATCTACTATCGCCTGTACTTGTTTTGGCCTCACCATTCGTAGAGCCGCATTAGGCCCAACCAAATACCGCTGAAGGTTCTATCGCCTACTCGCACCTGAGGAAGGTGTTTTACTTGTAAGTGTGGCTGGCACAGATCGATCACATCCTCTCCCTGCAACAGGAGCTCCACCAGCAGCACCATGACCGGGGTCACGTCCCTTATTTGACGCTCTCCTTATATTTTTGGGTGTTTTTTTTAATAACAGAATAGAACAACAGTATCTAAAGTGTGTATCTCACAATGACATATGCAGCAAAGGCTACAAAACTAAGATTTTTACCCTAAATGGGTGTTTTATTAATAACAGAATAGAACAATAGTACCTAACACATGTATCTCACAATTACATATGCTGCAAAATTAAGATTTTTGTCCTAAATTGTTGTTTTTTTAATAGCAGAATAGAACAACAGTATCTAAATGGTGTATCTCCCATGTACAGATGCAGACAAGGCCGCAAATTAAGAGTTTTGCCCAAAATGGGTGTTTATTTAATACCAGAATAGCACAGCAGTATGTAAAGGGTGTATCTCACAATGACAGATGCAGCAAAGGCTGCAAAATTAAGTTTTTTGTCCTACATGGGTGTTTTTTTAATAGCAGAATAGAACAACAGTATCTAAAGGGTGTATCTCACATGTACAGATGCAGACAAGGCTTCAAAATTATGATTTTTGCCCTAAATGTGTGTTTTTTTTTTAAATACTAGAATATGACAGCAATATATAGCGCTTGAATTTCACACGTACAGATGCAGACAAGGCCGCAAATTAGGTATTTTGCCCTTAATGGGTGTTTTTTTTAAAACCCAGAAAATTATAGCTGTATTTCTAGCTTAAATTGCACACTGACTAATGCGGCAGAGGCCCCAGATGGAGGTTATTGCCAAAAATGAGTGTTTTTTAAAATCCAGAAATTTATTGAAGTATTTCAAGCTTGTTTTAACAATAACAGATGCAGCAAAGGCTTCAATATTAAGTATTTTTCCCAAAATAGGTGTTTTTTTACTAACATAATATGACAGCAGTATATAACGCTTGAATTTCACACGTACAGATGCAGCAAGGGCTGTAAAATTTAGTATTTTGCTCAAAAAGGGTGTTTTTTAAAACCCAGAAAATTATGGCTGTATTTCTAGCTTAAATTGCACAGTGACTAATGCTGCACCAGATGTAGGATATTTCCAAAAATGGGTGTTTTTTTAAATCCAGATTATTATTGCAGTATTTCAAGCTTGGATTTCAATTTCACAGAGCACAGAGCTTGCATAAAATGGCCCACCTAACTAACAGACGGATAAAAGTTCTTTTTCTCTGTCACTGGGCTCAGGGCAGGGTAATAAGATTGTGCACTGCACCCACACAACAAAATCTATGTAGATCGTTGAGTTCAATTTCAGTTCTGAATAAAGTTTCTTTCCTATTCTCTCCCTCACACCAGCAACATCCTATCCCTACACTAAGCACAGCAGAGTGACGTGCAGCGCTACGTGACTCCAGCTTATATAGAGGCTGGGTCACATGCTGCACTGGCCAATCACAGCCATGCCATTAGTAGGCATGGCTGTGATGGCTTCTAAGGGCACAGAGTTAAACGCTTGTTGATTGGCTGCTCTGCAGCCTTTCAAAAAGCGCCAAGAAATCACCAAACACCTAACCTGAACCCAAACTTTTACTGAAATGTTCAGGTTCGGGTCCGGGGTCCAAAAATCATAAAGTTCGGTATGCTTAACCCTATTCATGAGTCTTTGCAGCAGGGCAATAGTCATCAGATACACCCTAGCAAGCTTATATTACCGCAGCCAACAGATCTGAAGTAACTTTGAGGCTTACTGGCTCTCAGTCAGATGAGAGCTGGTTTGGAATGTCTCATAGTGCACAAGGCTGCCATTGTAAGGTTTGCTGACTAAGCCTGTCATCTGTCTCATTGATGGATTGATGGCTTGCACATATGTGGCTTTTGGAATATAGCCTTTGTTTGGTTGTCTATTGTATGTCGTGGATGATAGGAGTCCCAGACGCGTCCAGCCATTCTCTTAATGCTGTTTCCAAACCATTTTGATGAGGTTTCCATCAATTTCTAACCTTTTTTTGTGAACCAGACACTCTCTTCTCTTCCGAGCAGGGGGTGCCTGCGGTTCTCCCATTGACTTCCATTGTGCTCGGTAGAGCACACGAGCATACCGATGTGTTCGGCCAGAGCACACGAACACTAATCAACATCCATTAAAATCATTTACAAAGGTAGCTATAATTTTTATATTGTTTTTATAGCAACCCATGCCCGCCACAACTCTGCTCTCCCTGGCGGCATGGCTGCCACTTTGCTTACCAGCTCCTCCATTCCTGTGTTTTCTGGAAGCTCAGACCTACCAGTCTTCTCGTCCTCCTTCCTAATGGGCTGGAGTAGCTGGCTGTCCTCTTCACACATGACCTTATTCTTACCAGCGCTGACCCTCACTGCCTGTAGGACATAATCTCACTTGTATGGCTGCCCCTACCTTTGACTGTTCCTGACTATGGTTTTGCCTGATCATTAAGTGTTCTGCACTAGTGTCTTTTGACCATTGTGAGTCAGCTGTCTCTGGAACAGAGACTACTTTAAGGGGTAGCTTCCAGGTGGTTCTCCTGCAGGAATTAAATGGTGAAGACCAGGGTAGCCACTTATCTATCACCCCTACAGACGTGGACAAAATTGTTGGTACCCTTTGGTCAATGAAAGAAAAAGTCACAATGGTCACAGAAATAACTTTAATCTGACAAAAGTAATAATAAATTAAAATTCTATAAATGTTAACCAATGAAAGTCAGACATTGTTTTTCAACCATGCTTCAACAGAATTATGTAAAAAAATAAACTCATGAAACAGGCATGGACAAAAATGATGGTACCCCTAACTTAATATTTTGTTGCGCAACCTTTTGAGGCAATCACTGCAATCAAACGCTTCCTGTAACTGTCAATGAGACATCTGCACCTCTCAGCAGGTATTTTGGCCCACTCCTCATGAGCAAACTGCTCCAGTTGTGTCCGGTTTGAAGGGTGCCTTTTCCAGACTGCATGTTTCAGCTCCTTCCAAAGATGCTCAATAGGATTGAGGTCAGGGCTCATAGAAGGCCACTTTAGAATAGTCCAATTTTTTCCTCTTAGCCATTCTTGGGTGTTTTTAGCGGTGTGTTTTGGGTCATTGTCCTGTTGCAAGACCCATGACCTGCGACTGAGACCAAGCTTTCTGACACTGGCTAGTACATTTCTCTCTAGAATTCCTTGATAGTCTTGAGATTTCATTGTACCCTGCACAGATTCAAGACACCCTGTGCCAGACGCAGCAAAGCAGCCCCAGAACATAACAGAGCCTCCTCCATGTTTCACAGTAGGGACAGTGTTCTTTTCTTGATATGCTTCATTTTTTCGTCTGTGAACATACAGCTGATGTGCCTTGGCAAAAACTTCGATTTTTGTCTCATCTGTCCACAGGACATTCTCCCAGAAGCTTTGTGGCTTGTCAACATGTAGTTTGGCATATTCCAGTCTTGCTTTTTTATGATTCGTTTTCAACAATGGTGTCCTCCTTGGTCGTCTCCCATGTAGTCCACTTTGGCTCAAACAACGACGGATGGTGCGATCTGACACTGATGTTCCTTGAGCATGAAGTTCACCTTGAATCTCTTTAGAAGTCTTTCTAGGCTCTTTTGTTACCATTCGGATTATCCGTCTCTTAGATTTGTCATCAATTTTCCTCCTGCGGCCACGTCCAGGGAGGTTGGCTACAGTCCCATGGATCTTAAACTTATGAATAATATGTGCAACTGTACTCACAGGAACATCTAGTTGCTTGGAGATGGTCTTATAGCCTTTACCTTTAACATGCTTGTCTATAATTTTCTTTCTGATCTCTTGAGACAGCTCTTTCCTTTGCTTCCTCTGGTCCATGTCGAGTGTGGTACACACCATATCACCAAACAACACAGTGATTACCTGGAGCCATATATATAGGCCCAATGGCTGATTACAAGGTTGTAGACACCTGTGATGCTAATTAGTGGACACACCTTGAATTAACATGTCCCTTTGGTCACATTATGTTCTGTGTTTTCTAGGGGTACCATCATTTTTGTCCATGCCTGTTTCATGAGTTTATTTTTTTACATAATTCTGTTGAAGCATGGTTGAAAAACAATGTCTGACTTTCATTGGTTAACATTTATAGAATTTTAATTTATTATTACTTTTGTCAGATTAAAGTTATTTCTGTGACCATTGTGACTTTTTCTTTCATTGACCAAAGGGTACCAACAATTTTGTCCACGTCTGTAGAAGTAGCCCCAAACCAAATCTGTTCAAGTGACACAGCGGATCCACATCCTCTTTAGTAATGTATATATATATATATATATATATACATATATATTTGGTTACCATTTTACCATTATTACTCTTATCTCCCATTCCGGGCTGAGGTCAAATGACCATGCAGCTATTTATTATTTCCTGTGATTTTATGTCCATTGGTGTGTCAAAGTAGATAGGAGAGTGCCTATGTAACTGGGTAGGAAGCTGGATGGGAAGAGCTATAAACTAGCTGTGTGTTGTTAGGGGTGGTGTTGAAGTTGTGGCAGAGAAAGAAGTAGTACATTATGGTTTTGGTTGGATAGAGCAACAGTATGGGCTACATACAGGAATCAAACCAAAGTGATTGGTCTACTCTACATGATGAAAATTGGTCAGGGGCTAATAAAGTGATAACCAGGTTATATATGTATTAAGGCATTTTGCCTGGATTTGTGGGAGGCGCTGAGGTCCGCCTCCAGCCTATTTAGGGCACTCCCCTTACCTGGCTCCTGCATCATTGAGGTCTGAGCTTTTGAGAGAGGAGGTCGCCTGTGGAGTTTCTGGAGAGTTGCCTGCGAGTCGCTGAATTTCTGGGAGTTTTTCGTTGCCATCAGTTCTGGATTTGGAGCATTTCGGTTCTATTTCTCCGGCTTTACTCGGTTCACTGCAGGTCACGTTTTGCCCGTTAAACTGCAAGTCATCCATACGGTGCAGACGGGGCCTCACGGTTGCCCCCTGTACCGGTTCAATTCATTTCACCAAACGCTGCACCAATGTCACTGTTTTCTCGTACAAGTCACCAGTATTTCATTTCTGTCACGCCTTGTTCATGCACAAATTTGTCTACACCGTACCACTATTCCGGTCGGCACCCCTGCGGCATGCAGGCAGTGGTTTCCTGGGCTAATCCCCCATCTCTGTTCATTTCATTTCACCAAACGCTGCACTAATGTCACGACTTTCTCGCACAGATCACCAGCATTTCATTTCTGTCATTTCTTGTTCATGCATCAATTATCTACACCGTATCACCACTCCGGTCAGCACCCCTGCGGCATGCAGGCAGTGGTTTCTGAGTCACCCATACGGTACAGCCGGGGCCTAGCGGTTGAACCCTGTACCTTAATTTCATTTCACCAAACTTTGCACTCATGTCACGGGTTTCTCGTTACAGGTCACTATCATTTCATGTCAGTCATGCTTTTGTTCATGAAGAAGAATTGGTCACACCGTACCACTACTCCGGTCAGCACCCCTGCAGCGCAGGCAGGTTGTTTCCTGAGCTCATTCCCCATTTCTGCTCATTTCCTTTTCACCACATTCATTCACAATCATGCCTCCCCCTTGTTTCATGAAAAAAAAAAAAAAATCGACATGTCCAATAATACACACTTGCTCACATAGGCTTCCACATCGGTGCACAGCACACACCCTCCCTCCATGTCCGGCGTCACGGGCACGCGCTGGTAAGGCACCCCCCCACTACCTCCGGTATGTTCCGCCTCTCCTCCTGCCGCGCGGCCGATGGCGGCCGGCCGCGTCTTGGCGCCTGGTCTGCGCACGCGCGGCAGGGGTACGGCGCAGTGCGCGTCGGTGCGTCGGCGCGTGCGCAGTGTCCCGGCGGCCGTCCGGCGGTGCGTCTGGAGCGGGGAGCCGCCGTCGGGTGGTCTGGTCTCCGGCCTGGCCGGCGGGGCTCCGGCCCGGCCGTTCCTGCAAATCACACTCATGCCCCCCCCCTTTGTTGTTCATTGCAAACAGCGCAACCAGAAATACACACACTTGCTCACATACCTTCCGTAGCAGCGCACGGCACACCCTCCCTCCATGATCAGCATTTCTGGGCCCGCACTGCTGCTCCAGGCGCCCCCCCCCCCACTGCCTCCGGTCCGTTCCGCCGCTCCTCCTGCTGAGCGGCCAGTGGCGGCCGACCGCGTCCCGGTGCCTGGTCTGCGCTCGCGCGGCCGGGGTACTGCGCATGCGCGGCGATACGTCGGCGCATGCGCGGTGTCCCGGCGGCCGTCCGCGGTACATCTGATGCGGGGAGCCGCCGTCGAGCGGTCCGGCTCAGCTGGCCGGCGGAACTCCAGGGCGGGCGGTTCCCATAGCATGCCCCCTCCTGCGCAGGCTGCACAGCCAGGGGGGCATCCAGCACGCCCCACACTGAGCACCCTCCACATTAAAATCACCCCGGCAACCCCCCCATTAAACTGGAACCCAAAAAAAATAAAAAAAAACACATTTGATTTTCAGCAGCACGTTCCCACATTTCACATAGGCATACGGCCACGCCGCAGGTCTCTTTGTCACACCATGCGCAAGCTGTCATTTCGCAGGCAACCGTCATGATCCTCCGGGTCATGCTATATGTACAATATGCATTTCACATTTCATCATACTATTTTATGTCTACCCCCCCCTTTTCAGGCGGTCAACCTATGATATATTTTGCACTACCGTGTATCCGGAGATTTTTCTTGCTACCAGGTACGTTCACCTGCGCATTTAACAAAGGTTTTCTTACATTTCGGATGGTCCCGTTAGGGTCAGCGTGCTGGCTGTAGGGGCACCATCATCCCACTAGGTTACCCCCTTCTTGGCTTCGCCATCAGTTAGTGGTCCCGCGAGGCCGACACCCCGCCTCAAACGTGCAGAGGCAACCGCCCACCGCGCCACCTCGTTAGTAAGCCGCCTCGCGTGTTGCATAGAGAGGGCCTCACCTGTCACTCCCTTCCCCTAGTCCTGTCTTACAGTCACCGAGAGGTCAACGCTCCTGCCACTACCACAAGTGGTCTCATTAACCCCTCGTGCCAAATCATAGGTAGATCATCTCAAGCCGCTTGGCAAATTAGCAGGGCCTCATCCGTCACCATGCAAGTATAATTTTTTTCGCCGTCCGGCCTAGCTAGCTTACCAGCACGATCCTGTGTTTTCCCAAAGCTAATCAACTGTTTTGTTTTACCATATCTCTGGAAGGGAAAGAGAACTTCCCTGCTAGATCCGTCACTACTACCCAGGGAGACGATCTAGCCAGTCCAGCATCCACCAGATCCTGGACAATCCCGCGCATAATGACGGAGTTAAGGAGACGGCATGTTCCCTTCCCCGCCACGGCGAGGAAAGCAGACCTTTTCCGGCTACTGCGCACGTCAACCGATAACGGGGAGGCAGGGGAAGGACCTAGCCAGTCCGGCACAGGGGATATACATGCCATGCTGTCTTCTCTAATGACATCCATGTCTAAAGTCAACGCCAGGTTGGAGAGGCTGGAATCGGTCACCACGACCCTCTCCTTGGCAGGGCCACCACCGGCAGCGTCACCGGCACCGGCCGGATTGCGAGTGATCACGCCGACCGTTAGCCTGGAGGACCAAGAAGTCAGCCCAGCGCACATGATACCGGTGTAAGAACCTGGGGTACCCATCGCCACCAAGAAGACAGAAGGGCCAGACACGGTCATCACCTTCCTGGGTACCCAGTTGGATTCAGCCTCAATGCAAGCCAGTTTGCCATCCGGGAAGATCCAGGACATTCTCGCCCACATAGACAACTACCGTCAACTCGGCACCTGCAACCGCAAAACTACAGTCCCTGCTGGGCTCCCTGAACTTTGCCATGCGCAACATACCTCAGGGTCGCGCATTCATTTCACGACTTCTGCACCTCTTCCCCTTTTTTCCTACACGACTCACAGGTTGTCCCTGGATGCCCACGCTGCGGCAGGTCTGGGCATGTGGGGTAGTTTTCTATCCACCTGGAATGGCGGGAGCATGTTCCTCCCCCAGCTATCGGACTCTTCCCACTCTATCTGGTCAGATGCGGCATCTACCACAGGCTTTGCGGCCATTTTTGGGAACGATTGGCTGTGGGGCAGCTGGCCTTCTGTGGTCCGGGGTTTGGAGGGATTCTCCACTGCCTCAGCGCTTCTCGAGATCTATCCTATCGTGGCGGCTGCCGTGGCGTGGGGTCATTCATGGGCGAACATGTCGGTCCGGTGCTATTCAGACAACCAAGCAACCTGCCAGATCATCGACAAAGGGCGTTCCAAATCCCTCACAATCATGAGGGTTCTGCGAGGACTTGCTTGGTTGGCCGCTTGCAATAATTTCTTCTTACATCGTTTCCATGTTCCGGGGGTGTGCAATACGGCAGCTGACAATCTGTCTCGCTTCAAATTTCAGGCATTTCATCCAGCTCTCCCGTCAGCGTCACCCACGGCCTCCATCACTCCATCATTTCAACAGCTCATTCTGGATTAGAAGGCATCATGCGGCATAGCCAGTCTTTGTCCCGCTTAGCACTGTCAGACAATACACATAGAACATACGACAGAGCGTTCACACTGTTCAACAGGGGCCTGTTGGAACACAACGTCACACATCCTTTTGTCATGACGTGTCTTCCGGGGTTTGTTCCTTTTGCCACCTCAAACTAAACATGTCATACAACACCATCAAACCATATCTCACTGGCATTCAACATCATATGCTAATCACACACCCCAATAACATCAGCTTCATGTCCTCGCACCAGATCAAAACCATACTCAGAGGTATTTAGGAAACGGAACCCGCACGTCCAGCCCAGAGGCTACCCATTAACAGTCATATCTTTAAAGCATTATCCGACTTGCTGGACGCCACGCCTTTTGAAACAGATACCAACTCCATCATCAAAACAGCAATTTACTTCGGCCTTCTACGGATTCCTGAGACCCGGGAAATTCACTACAACCTCCACGACCCAAACCTCACCTTGTCTTCTTGTCTCCCACTTGTCGCAACACATGGATCACTACATCCTGTCCTTACCTCACTCCAAGAATAGTCAGCACTACCCGTCAACATTTCATGTTACCCCACGCATAACAGATGGTGTCCAGTCAGGGTTCTGGAGGCTTACAGTCAGCATCACAGTTCCTACCCTCACAACCGCTACTTCAACTACATGGTTCGGTACTCACCACCACCACCTTCATGACCCATGTCAGGTCATCCCTCACACAACTAGGCCTCAACGCAGCCAACTACCTAGGGCACTCCTTTCGCGTTGGAGCCACGTCCACGGCCTCCAGTGCCAACATCCCCACTCATGTCATCAGGAATTTGGGGCGCTGGAAGTCATCCGCTTACGCGCAATACATTCCCAATCCACCGCAATAGTATGGAGTGGCTTTCCAAAACATGTCGGGTTGAGCTATTGATATATTAATTGGCTACAATAAACTGGTTTATTTCCATTTTTGCCCTCTTCTTTCTCAGGCCTACCTCATCCTCGGTTTCGGCACACCACAACCGACTGCACTCATTCCCTGCTTTCCCAGGGCTTTTCACTGTACTACCGTAAGCCCCTTACACAAGTATTAAGGCATTTTGCCTGCATCATTGAGGTCTGAGCTTTTGACCCTCCCACCACTCCACTCAATTACAACTCATTTCTTCCATATCTTTTCCTTGGGTGGGCCCTCTTCTTTTTCAGGCCTACCTCATCCTCGGTTTCGGCACACCACAACCGATTGCACTCATTCCCTGCTTTCCCAGGGCTTTTCACTGTACTACCGTAAGCCCCTTACACAAATAATATATATATATATTCTTCCTTCCTGTTCACTGACCAGCGTGGCCAGTGCTGTCAGTGAGCTCCCCCTCTGTAGTCCAGGCGTGATGCATAATGAACCAGCCAACCGATGCCTGTGTGAGTGGTAAGCGCTCCGCACAGGCAATGCAGAGAGGCAGGGGGAAGCTCCTCTACTGTATATAGGAACAGTTATAATATATTACTGTCCCTATATAATGTAGAACAGCTTTCCCGCTGCCCCACTGCATTGCCTGTACTGAGCGCATACCGCTCACACGGGCATCGGTCGGCAGGTTAATTACGCAGCACACCGGGAGTACCGGGAGTACAGTACCATTTTTTCCACAAGTCCTTTTTTGTTCAAAAATGTGTACTTAAAAAAAAAAAAAAGAGAGTTAGGGTTTAGCAGAAGTGGGGGCACTAATTTATGGCAAAAAAATATATAGATTATAGCTTCAATTTATGTCAGTTCATACTGGTGTACAATTCAGTTTTTAGCTCTCCTTTCAGCAAAATGCAGAATGGTGAATGTGAACATTCAACACCTCAATAATATACTGTAATTGTAAATCTAAAATAGAGAAATTACATTTGCAATTTCTTAATAATTTTATATCATAGTCACCAGCGCTTACTGCAGCTCTATAGTAAGCCATAGGTAAAATAAATAAATGCTATATTTTTATATCCGTGCTGTAATATTGTAACTGTCACACAAAATGAAAGATCCATGTAAAAAAACTGGCCAGTACTAAAAAACAAAACAAAATAAAAATGAATTATCCTTGAAGTAAGGGACAGTTGGCAGTTACATATGAGAGCCAGATAAGCATTTAATACTGCTTCACTGGACAAGTACTTTAGAGTGAGTGGTTAGTCATGGTCATGATATCAGAATTGTGGCTTTAGGTTTTAATGGAATAATGACAACAGATTGTCCCAACTGTAATTATTGATCAGATGCATTGTGATTGTTATGCTATTTGGATGCTTTTGGTAAGATGAGAGCTTTGATGAGAGGACGTATATAAAAAAAAAATTAGATTTTCTACACATGAGTAGTGGGATCTTTATGTCATCAAGGGACATATGTTTAAAGGGGTCAATAAAATAACAGATGGACATTGGGCAAGGGATAAGAAGGGACCTACAGCCCACACTAAAAAGCAAAGGGACCAAATAGTCCAGGAATAGAAAATTAAAATTAAAAAATAACCCTACTTATTAGTGGCAAATATTTTATACTTTATACTGATACATTAATGTTGTTAAAAATGTAGCCTGCATATAAATCAGTCTATATACCAACATGCTGTCATATCTAATGCACTGTAATTATGGAGAGAATATAAGAAGATAATTTTCAATTCAGTGTAATAGTGAAATAATACTAACTCAGTGTCTTCCAGCCCACTCTAACCCATGAATTCACAGCATTAGAACATGTATATAAATTAATCTTTTCTCCCCGGTTTGCCATTGCTGCAGTTAAAGTGGTGCTATCATCAGACTTTGCTGTCCAAGTTAATCACATCATGATATGGGAAAAGGTCTGCTGTTCCTTTATCTAAAATGCTAAAGAAAATATATTGGAGGACATTTACTAAAGCTTTTACATCATAACTGTGCCATAAAAAAGTCCTAAATTATGTTGCATAAGTGGGGAAAAAGGGGTGTGGCTTATTGGGAGGGGCTTAGTACAGCCCACTGGATTTACTATAACTTTAGCAAGTTATAGCTTAAAGGGGTTGTCTCACTGAAGTAAATGGCAATTATCATGTTGTAGACAAAGTGTCATGACCTTAGACAGGATGAATATACTTAGCCGGTACCCATGTCTTCTCCTCAGGACCATATATATCCTTTCCAATGTATAAAAATACTGGAGAGAATCCTGGACCTTTTGGGAGTCAAGGATTCTCTCACCTCATACTCAACCTCATATCATAGGATAATAACAGAATAAGGAGGTTTAGGTGGTGGAATAGCAGGTGATGCATATTTCTTTGAGCAGAGACTTGTGGAATATGTTATGGATTCTGAATGATGATGGCACCTGCAGATGTAAAGATACCGGATTAATAACAGACAAATTTTAAGGTCCAATAAATTTAGGTGCTAGTTTACCGTAAGGCATCTTGAGACATAAATTTTAAGTAGACAGCCATAGCAATTCACCCAACACAAAATTCAGCCCTATAGACTACTTCTTATTGTGTTTTTATTGGATGCTTTGGGCTTTTTCCAAGCTCTTATGAGCCTTGGCACAAACTCAATGACAGCATACACAGCAGGATTTATAGAACTAGACACTGATTAAAATCGGGGGTTGAAACCATAGTTACAATAGAAAGGAGACATACCACTACAGAAGCTTACATGATTGTTAATTGAGAACTCCGCAGTCGAAACAAAGCCCCTCAAGAACTGCTTTAGTACCTTGTTGACCCTTTCAGTTTACCCATTTGTCTCAGGGTGTAATGCAGACAAGAAGGAAAGTTTGATCCCCAGTTTCTTGATGAACTCCCTCCAAAATTTAAAGACAACCTGGACACCCCTATCTGAGACAATGGTGTTTGGAATGCCATGCAGCCTAAGGATGTTATCAACAAACAAGGTAGTCAACTCCTGAGCACTGGGGAGTTTCTTTAAAGACACAAGATGACACATCTTCAAAAATCTGTCAATAACAACCGAAATGACTGACCTACCCCGGGATGGCGGAAGGTCCATAATAAAGTCCATTGAGATGTGGATCCAGGGCCTCTGTGGAATGGGCAAAGTATAAGGCAAATCCGCAGGACATCTCCTAGGTATCTTGCTCCTAGCATGCACTTCACATGCAGATACAAAGGAACTCACATCACGTGTCCATGTAGGTCACCAATTGGCCTGGGAGACCAGATGTTTAATCCCCGCAATCCCTGGATGACCTGCCAAAACAGAACAATGAAATTCCTCCATCACTTTAAGACCCAAGTTAGGAGGCACAAACAATAAATCCTGACAGCCATCTAACTCAGCGGTCAGATCAGAATTAATAGCAATGACAATGACACCAGGAGACAATATTACCAGCCTCAGTATCAACGCACCGCTCCTTGTCAAAGCTACACGATAAGGCATCTGCCTTCACCTTAGCAGCCCCATGGTGAAAAGTCACTACAAAGTAAAAATGTGTAAAAACAGGGACCACCATGCTTGCCAGGGATTCAAGCACTTGACCATATCCAAAGAGGTTACATTTTTATGATTGGTCAGCACAATGACCTGGTGCTGAGTCTCCTCTAAAAAGTGGCACCACTCCTCAAATGCCCATATGATAGCCAACAATTCTCAGTTACCAATATCATAGTTTCTCTCCGAGGTTGAGAATTTCCCCAAAAAAAGGCACATGGATTGAGATTAATGAGGGAAGATGGACCCTGAGATAGTACGGCACCAACATCTATCTCAGAGGTGTCCAACTCAAAAACAAAAGGTTGTGTTACATTTAAGGTTTCAAAGATGACCAAAGCTTCAGGAGTAGAGTTGAGCGAACACCTGGATGTTCGGGTTCGAGAAGTTCGGCCGAACATCCCGGAAATGTTCGGGTTCGGGATCCGAACCCGATCCGAACTTCGTCCCGAACCCGAACCCCATTGAAGTCAATGGGGACCCGAACTTTTCGGCACTAAAAAGGCTGTAAAACAGCCCAGGAAAGAGCTAGAGGGCTGCAAAAGGCAGCAACATGTAGGTAAATCCCCTGCAAACAAATGTGGATAGGGAAATGAATTAAAATAAAAATTAAATAAATAAAAATTAACCAAAATCAATTGGAGAGAGGTTCCATAGCAGAGAATCTGGCTTCCCGTCACCCACCACTGGAACAGTCCATTCTCAGATATTTAGGCCCCGGCACCCAGGCAGAGGAGAGAGGTCCCGTAACAGAGAATCTGTCTTCATGTCAGCAGAGAATTAGTCTGCATGTCATAGCAGAGAATGAGGCTTCACGTCAGCCACCACTGCAACAGTCCATTGGCATATATTTAGGCCCAGCACACACACAGGCAGAGGAGAGAGGTCCCGTAACAGAGAATCTGGCTTCATGTCAGCAGAGAATCAGTCTGCATGTCATAGCAGAGAATCAGGCTTCACGTCAGCCACCACTGCAACAGTCCATTGTCATAAATTTAGGCCCAGCACCCAGGCAGAGGAGAGAGGTCCCGTAACAGAGAATCTGGCTTCATGTCAGCAGAGAATCAGTCTTCATATCATAGCAGAGAATCAGGCTTCACATCACCCACCACTGTAAGAGTCAATTTTCATAAATTTAGGCCCAGAACCCAGGCAGAGGAGAAAGGTCCCGTAACAGACAATCTGGCTTCATGTCAGCAGAGAATCAGTCTTCATATCATAGCAGAGAATCAGGCTTCACGTCACCCACCACTGTAAGAGTCAATTTTCATAAATTTAGGCCCAGAACCCAGGCAGAGGAGAAAGGTCCCGTAACAGACAATCTGGCTTCATGTCAGCAGAGAATCAGTCTTCATATCATAGCAGAGAATCAGGCTTCACGTCACCCACCACTGTAAGAGTCAATTTTCATAAATTTAGGCCCAGAACCCAGGCAGAGGAGAAAGGTCCCGTAACAGACAATCTGGCTTCATGTCAGCAGAGAATCAGTCTTCATATCATAGCAGAGAATCAGGCTTCACGTCACCCACCACTGTAAGAGTCAATTTTCATAAATTTAGGCCCAGAACCCAGGCAGAGGAGAAAGGTCCCGTAACAGACAATCTGGCTTCATGTCAGCAGAGAATCAGTCTTCATATCATAGCAGAGAATCAGGCTTCACGTCACCCACCACTGTAAGAGTCAATTTTCATAAATTTAGGCCCAGAACCCAGGCAGAGGAGAAAGGTCCCGTAACAGACAATCTGGCTTCATGTCAGCAGAGAATCAGTCTTCATATCATAGCAGAGAATCAGGCTTCACGTCACCCACCACTGTAAGAGTCAATTTTCATAAATTTAGGCCCAGAACCCAGGCAGAGGAGAAAGGTCCCGTAACAGACAATCTGGCTTCATGTCAGCAGAGAATCAGTCTTCATATCATAGCAGAGAATCAGGCTTCACGTCACCCACCACTGTAAGAGTCAATTTTCATAAATTTAGGCCCAGAACCCAGGTAGAGGAGAAAGGTCCCGTAACAGACAATCTGGCTTCATGACAGCAGAGAATCAGTCTGCATGTCATAGCAGAGAATCAGGCTTCACGTCAGCCACCACTGCAACAGTCCATTGTCATAAATTTAGGCCCAGCACCCAGGCAGAGGAGAGAGGTCCCGTAACAGACAATCTGGCTTCATGTCAGCAGAGAATTAGTCTGCATGTCATAGCAGAGAATCAGGCTTCATGTCAGCCACCACTGCAACAGTCCATTGGCATATATTTAGGCCTAGCACACAGGCAGAGGAGAGGTTCATTCAACTTTGGGTAGCATCGCAATATAATGGTAAAATGAAAATAAAAATAGGATTGAATGAGGAAGTGCCCTGGAGTCCAATAATATATGGTTATGGGGAGGTAGTTAATGTCTAATCTGGACAAGGGACGGACAGGTCCTGTGGGATCCATGCCTGGTTCATTTTTATGAACGTCAGCTTGTCCACATTGGCTGTAGACAGGCGGCTGCGTTTGTCTGTAATGACGCCCCCTGCCGTGCTGAATACACGTTCAGACAAAACGCTGGCTGCCGGGCAGGCCAGCACCTCCAAGGCATAAAAGGCTAGCTCTGGCCACGTGGACAATTTAGAGACCCAGAAGTTGAATGGGGCCGAACCATCAGTCAGTACGTGGAGGGGTGTGCACACGTACTGTTCCACCATGTTAGTGAAATGTTGCCTCCTGCTAACACGTTGCGTATCAGGTGGTGGTGCAGTTAGCTGTGGCGTGTTGACAAAAGTTTTCCACATCTCTGCCATGCTAACCCTGCCCTCAGAGGAGCTGGCCGTGACACAGCTGCCTTGGCGACCTCTTGCTCCTCCTCTGCCTTGGCCTTGGGCTTCCACTTGTTCCCCTGTGACATTTGGGAATGCTCTCAGTAGCGCGTCTACCAACGTGCGCTTGTACTCGCGCATCTTCCTATCACGCTCCAGTGCAGGAAGTAAGGTGGGCACATTGTCTTTGTAGCGTGGATCCAGCAGGGTGGCAACCCAGTAGTCCGCACAGGTTAAAATGTGGGCAACTCTGCTGTCGTTGCGCAGGCACTGCAGCATGTAGTCGCTCATGTGTGCCAGGCTGCCCAGGGGTAAGGACAAGCTGTCCTCTGTGGGAGGCGTATCGTCATCGTCCTGCCTTTCCCCCCAGCCACGCACCAGTGATGGACCCGAGCTGCGTTGGGTGCCACCCCGCTGTGACCATGCTTCATCCTCATCCTCCTCCACCTCCTCCTCATCCTCGTCCTCCTCGTCCTCCAGTAGTGGGCCCTGGCTGGCCACATTTGTACCTGGCCTCTGCTGTTGCAAAAAACCTCCCTCTGAGTCACTTCGAAGAGACTGGCCTGAAAGTGCTAAAAATGACCCCTCTTCCTCATCCTCCTCCTCCTCCTCCTGGGCCACCTCCTGTTCCATCATCGCCCTAAGTGTTTTCTCAAGGAGACATAGAAGTGGTATTGTAACGCTGATAACGGTGTCATCGCCACTGGCCATGTTGGTGGAGTACTCGAAACAGCGCAACAGGGCACACAGGTCTCGCATGGAGGCCCAGTCATTGGTGGTGAAGTGGTGCTGTTCTGTAGTGCGACTGACCCGTGCGTGCTGCAGCTGAAACTCCACTATGGCCTGCTGCTGCTCGCACAGTCTGTCCAGCATGTGCAAGGTGGAGTTCCACCTGGTGGGCACGTCGCATATGAGGCGGTGAGCGGGAAGGCCGAAGTTACGCTGTAGCGCAGACAGGCGAGCAGCGGCAGGATGTGAACGCCGGAAGCGCGAACAGACGGCCCGCACTTTATGCAGCAGCTCTGACATGTCGGGGTAGTTGTGAATGAACTTCTGCACCACCAAATTCAGCACATGCGCCAAGCAAGGGATGTGCGTCAAATTGGCTAGTCCCAGAGCTGCAACGAGATTTCGCCCATTATCACACACCACCAGGCCGGGCTTGAGGCTCACCGGCAGCAACCACTCGTCGGTCTGTTGTTCAATACCCCGCCACAACTCCTGTGCGGTGTGGGGCCTGTCCCCCAAACATATGAGTTTCAGAATGGCCTGCTGACGTTTACCCCGGGCTGTGCTGAAGTTGGTGGTGAAGGTGTGTGGCTGACTGGATGAGCAGGTGGAAGAAGAGGAGGAGGAAGCCGAGAAGGAGGAGGTGGCAACAGGAGGCAAAGAATGTTGCCCTGCGATCCTTGGCGGCGGCAGGACGTGCGCCAAACAGCTCTCCGCCTAGGGGGCCCAGCTGCCACTACATTTACCCAGTGTGCAGTTAGGGAGATATAGCGTCCCTGGCCGTGCTTACTGGTCCACGTATCTGTGGTTAGGTGGACCTTGCTACAGATGGCGTTGCGCAGTGCACACTTGATTTTATCGGATACTTGGTTGTGCAGGGAAGGCACGGCTCTCTTGGAGAAGTAGTGCCGGCTGGGAACAACATACTGTGGGACAGCAAGCGACATGAGCTGTTTGAAGCTGTCTGTGTCCACCAGCCTAAATGACAGCATTTCATAGGCCAGTAGTTTAGAAATGCTGGCATTCAGGGCCAGGGATCGAGGGTGGCTAGGTGGGAATTTACGCTTTCTATCAAATGTTTGTGAGATGGAGAGCTGAACGCTGGCGTGTGACATGGTTGAGACGCTTGGTGACGGAGGTGGTGGTGGTGGTGTTGGTGGTACATCCCCTGTTTGCTGGGCGGCAGGTGCCAACGTTCCTCCAGAGGCGGAGGAAGAGGCCGAGGCGGCAGCAGCAGAATAGGCCGAGGCGGCAGCAGCAGAAGAGGTAGCAGGGGGAGCCTGAGTGACTTCCTTGGTTTTAAGGTGTTTACTCCACTGCAGTTCATGCTTTGCATGCAGGTGCCTGGTCATGCAGGTTGTGCTCAGGTTCAGAACGTTAATGCCTCGCTTCAGGCTCTGATGGCACAGCGTGCAAACCACTCGGGTCTTGTCGTCAGCACATTGTTTGAAGAAGTGCCATGCCAGGGAACTCCTTGAAGCTGCCTTTGGGGTGCTCGGTCCCAGATGGCGGCGGTCAGTAGCAGGCGGAGTCTCTTGGCGGCGGGTGTTCTGCTTTTGCCCACTGCTCCCTCTTTTGCTACGCTGTTGGCTCGGTCTCACCACTGCCTCTTCCTCCGAACTGTGAAAGTCAGTGGCACGACCTTCATTCCATGTGGGGTCTAGGACCTCATCGTCCCCTGCATCGTCTTCCACCCAGTCTTGATCCCTGACCTCCTGTTCAGTCTGCACACTGCAGAAAGACGCAGCAGTTGGCACCTGTGTTTCGTCATCATCAGAGACATGCTGAGGTGGTATTCCCATGTCCTCATCATCAGGAAACATAAGTGGTTGTGCGTCAGTGCATTCTATGTCTTTCACCGCTGGGGAAGGGCTAGGTGGATGCCCTTGGGAAACCCTGCCAGCGGAGTCTTCAAACAGCATAAGAGACTGCTGCATAACTTGAGGCTGAGACAGTTTCCCTGGTATGCATGGGGGTGATGTGACAGACTGATGGGGTTGGTTTTCAGGCGCCATCTGTGCGCTTTCTGCAGAAGACTGGGTGGGAGATAATGTGAACGTGCTGGATCCACTGTCGGCCACCCAATTGACTAATGCCTGTACCTGCTCAGGCCTTACCATCCTTAGAACGGCATTGGGCCCCACCATATATCGCTGTAAATTCTGGCGGCTACTGGGACCTGAGGTAGTTGGTACACTAGGACGTGTGGATGTGGCAGAACGGCCACGTCCTCTCCCAGCACCAGAGGGTCCACTAACACCACCACGACCATGTCCACGTCCGCGTCCCTTACTAGATGTTTTTCTCATTGTTATGGTTCACCACAACAACAAATATATTATTTGGCCCAATGTATTGTATTCAAATTCAGCGGGATATAAATTTGAGGCCTAGTATTTAGGCGCTGGGTGACCGGTATGGATTTAGTGACAGAATTAGACTTGGAAATGCACAGAAGCGTGTGTGTGAAGTTATTCTGAATGACCCAATGTGCACCTTGAATATTATATACCCTTTTTGGGATAGATTTCAAATAGCTCTGATATAGCAGGAACCACTAAATTATGAAATTGCTAAATTGGGAATTGTACTTCAACCCAGAACAAAAAATGTGCTTTGACGGGCACTAAATAACTTTCCCAGCTACAACAGGACAGCGGTAACGAGAGATTTAGAGGGATTTAAATTTGAGGCCTAGTATTTAGGCGCTGGGTCACCGGTATGGATTTAGTGACAGAATTAGACTTGGAAATGCACAGAAGCGTGTGTGTGAAGTTATTCTGAATGACCCTATGTGCACCTTCAATATTATATACCCTTTTAGGGATAGATTTCAAATAGCTCTGATATAGCAGAAACCACTAAATTATGAAATTGCTAAATTGGGAATTGTACTTCAACCCAGAACAAAAAATGTGCTTTGACGGACACTAAATATCTTGCCCAGCAACAACAGTACAGCGGTGGGTAACGAGAGATTTAGAGGGATTTAAATTTGAGGCCTAGTATTTAGGCGCTGGGTCACCGGTATGGATTTAGTGACAGAATTAGACTTGGAAATGCACAGAAGCGTGTGTGTGAAGTTATTCTGAATGACCCAATGTGCACCTTGAATATTATATACCCTTTTTGGGATAGATTTCAAATAGCTCTGATATAGCAGGAACCACTAAATTATGAAATTGCTAAATTGGGAATTGTACTTCAACCCAGAACAAAAAATGTGCTTTGACGGGCACTAAATAACTTTCCCAGCTACAACAGGACAGCGGTAACGAGAGATTTAGAGGGATTTAAATTTGAGGCCTAGTATTTAGGCGCTGGGTCACCGGTATGGATTTAGTGACAGAATTAGACTTGGAAATGCACAGAAGCGTGTGTGTGAAGTTATTCTGAATGACCCTATGTGCACCTTCAATATTATATACCCTTTTAGGGATAGATTTCAAATAGCTCTGATATAGCAGAAACCACTAAATTATGAAATTGCTAAATTGGGAATTGTACTTCAACCCAGAACAAAAAATGTGCTTTGACGGACACTAAATATCTTGCCCAGCAACAACAGTACAGCAGTGGGTAACGAGAGATTTAGAGGGATTTAAATTTGAGGCCTAGTATTTAGGCGCTGGGTCACCGGTATGGATTTAGTGACAGAATTAGACTTGGAAATGCACAGAAGCGTGTGTGTGAAGTTATTCTGAATGACCCAATGTGCACCTTCAATATTATATACCCTTTTAGGGATAGATTTCAAATAGCTCTGATATAGCAGAAACCACTAAATTATGAAATTGCTAAATTGGGAATTGTACTTCAACCCAGAACAAAAAATGTGCTTTGACGGACACTAAATATCTTGCCCAGCAACAACAGTACAGCGGTAACGAGAGATTTAGAGGGATTTAAATTTGAGGCCTAGTATTTAGGCGCTGGGTGACAGGTATGGGTTTAGTGACAGAATTAGACTTGGAAATACACAGTAGCGGGTGTGTGTGAAGTTATTCTGAATGACCCAATGTGCACCTTCAATATTATATACCCTTTTTGGGATAGATTTCAAATAGCTCTGATATAGCAGGAACCACTAAATTATGAAATTGCTAAATTGGGAATTGTACTTCAACCCAGAACAAAAAATGTGCTTTGACGGACACTAAATATCTTGCCCAGCAACAACAGTACAGCGGTAACGAGAGATTTAGAGGGATTTAAATTTGAGGCCTAGTATTTAGGCGCTGGGTGACAGGTATGGGTTTAGTGACAGAATTAGACTTGGAAATGCACAGAAGCGTGTGTGTGAAGTTATTCTGAATGACCCAATGTGCACCTTCAATATTATATACCCTTTTAGGGATAGATTTCAAATAGCTCTGATATAGCAGAAACCACTAAATTATGAAATTGCTAAATTGGGAATTGTACTTCAACCCAGAACAAAAAATGTGCTTTGACGGACACTAAATATCTTGCCCAGCAACAACAGTACAGCGGTAACGAGAGATTTAGAGGGATTTAAATTTGAGGCCTAGTATTTAGGCGCTGGGTGACAGGTATGGGTTTAGTGACAGAATTAGACTTGGAAATACACAGTAGCGGGTGTGTGTGAAGTTATTCTGAATGACCCAATGTGCACCTTCAATATTATATACCCTTTTTGGGATAGATTTCAAATAGCTCTGATATAGCAGGAACCACTAAATTATGAAATTGCTAAATTGGGAATTGTACTTCAACCCAGAACAAAAAATGTGCTTTGACGGACACTAAATATCTTGCCCAGCAACAACAGTACAGCGGTGGGTAACGAGAGATTTAGAGGGATTTAAATTTGAGGCCTAGTATTTAGGCGCTGGGTCACCGGTATGGATTTAGTGACAGAATTAGACTTGGAAATGCACAGAAGCGTGTGTGTGAAGTTATTCTGAATGACCCAATGTGCACCTTCAATATTATATACCCTTTTAGGGATAGATTTCAAATAGCTCTGATATAGCAGAAACCACTAAATTATGAAATTGCTAAATTGGGAATTGTACTTCAACCCAGAACAAAAAATGTGCTTTGACGGACACTAAATATCTTGCCCAGCAACAACAGTACAGCGGTGGGTAACGAGAGATTTAGAGGGATTTAAATTTGAGGCCTAGTATTTAGGCGCTGGGTCACCGGTATGGATTTAGTGACAGAATTAGACTTGGAAATGCACAGAAGCGTGTGTGTGAAGTTATTCTGAATGACCCTATGTGCACCTTCAATATTATATACCCTTTTAGGGATAGATTTCAAATAGCTCTGATATAGCAGAAACCACTAAATTATGAAATTGCTAAATTGGGAATTGTACTTCAACCCAGAACAAAAAATGTGCTTTGACGGACACTAAATATCTTGCCCAGCAACAACAGTACAGCGGTGGGTAACGAGAGATTTAGAGGGATTTAAATTTGAGGCCTAGTATTTAGGCGCTGGGTCACCGGTATGGATTTAGTGACAGAATTAGACTTGGAAATGCACAGAAGCGTGTGTGTGAAGTTATTCTGAATGACCCAATGTGCACCTTCAATATTATATACCCTTTTAGGGATAGATTTCAAATAGCTCTGATATAGCAGAAACCACTAAATTATGAAATTGCTAAATTGGGAATTGTACTTCAACCCAGAACAAAAAATGTGCTTTGACGGACACTAAATATCTTGCCCAGCAACAACAGTACAGCGGTGGGTAACGAGAGATTTAGAGGGATTTAAATTTGAGGCCTAGTATTTAGGCGCTGGGTCACCGGTATGGATTTAGTGACAGAATTAGACTTGGAAATGCACAGAAGCGTGTGTGTGAAGTTATTCTGAATGACCCAATGTGCACCTTCAATATTATATACCCTTTTTGGGATAGATTTCAAATAGCTCTGATATAGCAGGAACCACTAAATTATGAAATTGCTAAATTGGGAATTGTATTTCAACCCAGAACAAGAAATGTGCTTGAACGGACACTAAATAACTCGCCCAGCTACAGCACTAGGGACAGATTTAGCTGGATATAAATTTGAGGCCTAGTATTTAGGCGCTGGGTGACCGGTATGGATTTAGTGACAGAATTAGACTGGGATATGGCCAAAAAATAAACAGACTATTGCTGGTTAAATGCACTTGGTGTGACAGCTTCACCCTGATGTAGGCTTTAGCCAAAAAACAACCACACCATTGAGGGTTAAATGCACTTGGTGACAGGCGCAGCTTGCCCCTGATTTTGTATATGGCCAAAAAATGAACAGACTATTGCTGGTTAAATGCACTTGGTGTGACAGCTTCACCCTGATGTAGGCTTTAGCCAAAAAACAACCACACCATTGAGGGTTAAATGCACTTGGTGACAGGCGCAGCTTGCCCCTGATTTTGTATATGGCCAAAAAATGAACAGACTATTGCTGGTTAAATGCACTTGGTGTCACAGCTTCACCCTGATGTAGGCTTTAGCCAAAAAACAACCACACCATTGAGGGTTAAATGCACTTGGTGACAGGCGCAGCTTGCCCCTGATTTTGTATATGGCCAAAAAATGAACAGACTATTGCTGGTTAAATGCACTTGGTGTGACAGCTTCACCCTGATGTAGGCTTTAGCCAAAAAACAACCACACCATTGAGGGTTAAATGCACTTGGTCGCAGCTTGTGCTGGCGCACCACAAGACACAAAATGGCCGCCGATCACCCCAGAAAAATGAGACTGACAAACGGTCTGTGCAGCCTAAAAACAGTGAGCAATTGAGGATCAGCAGCTCAATGATCCACAGCTGCAGATCGATCAGTTAATCAAGTCCTTTGGAGGAGTTAATCTGCCTAATCTCGCCCTACTGTCGCAGCCGCAACCTCTCCCTACGCTAATCAGAGCAGAGTGACGGGCGGCGCTATGTGACTCCAGCTTAAATAGAGGCTGGGTCACATGGTGCTCTGGCCAATCACAGCCATGCCAATAGTAGGCATGGCTGTGATGGCCTCTTGGGGCAAGTAGTATGACGCTTGTTGATTGGCTGC
Source organism: Bufo gargarizans (assembly GCF_014858855.1). Taxonomy (NCBI): domain Eukaryota; kingdom Metazoa; phylum Chordata; class Amphibia; order Anura; family Bufonidae; genus Bufo; species Bufo gargarizans. The sequence goes on from NC_058081.1 coordinate 164,681,760, forward strand.
TTTGCAGCCTTTCAAAAAGCGCCAAGAAAGCGTCACAAAAGCGCCAAGAAAGCGACGAACACCGAACCCGAACCCGGACTTTTACGAAAATGTCCGGGTTCGGGTCCGTGTCACGGACACCCCAAAATTCGGTACGAACCCGAACTATACAGTTCGAGTTCGCTCATCCCTATTCAGGAGGCCAATGGAGAACATCATCCTCCTTTATAGTCAAATCAGTTAACAGTTTGGCATTGACAAACATTTCTCATACATTTTCGATAATAATTTGCGAAGCCAATGAACTGGTAAAGGGCCTTAAAGAAGGTAGGCCTGGCCCACTCGCACCTATGCAGGATCAATACAAACATTTTGCAGACATATAATGTAGCCCAGAAAGGACACCTCTCTTACTCCAAATTGAGGGAAAGGACAAGATAACACTCATGTGGGCATTTCTTTAATAGAGTGGGTTACACAAAAAGCACAGAATTGGAGTAGTTTTTAATTCTGTAAAACAGAACTCCATAAAATGTACTATATTTCATTCTTTCCAAGTATATTTATAAAGGAAAAGTCAATATAAAATTCATAGAAACTCGATTGTCCTTGTGCATGCTTCGAGATTACTAAATATAAGTTTTTTGGGGTTCTTGAGTTATGCAGGAAACACAGATTTTCTCTTTAGCACAACATTTATAATGTTATCAAAGAGTAGTAGTCATTAGTAATCTCCTACTTCTCTAGGACCAAGTGAATGGGAGACTAAGCTGTAATTACACTGAAGAAAACAAATAGGATACATAAATCTTCAAACCAAATGACAACAGGCGAAAGACATGCTTGTCTGTAATATCCATACCCGTTCATGGGCACCAAATCCTAATCAATTTATGTTAGAAGACAGCACTCTGATGCAACTTTAATGCTATAGCAAAGTCCTTTTCTTAAAGGGGTTTTCTGAGATTTTTGAACTGATGACCTATCCTCCAAATAGGTCATCGGTATCTGATTGGTGGGGTCAGACATCTGGGACCTCCACCGATTAGCTCAATGAGAAGGTACTGGCTCTTGCAGTAACCCTACTCCCTTCTCTCTGTTCACCAAGCACAGTGCCATCTGTATGGTAGCGGCTATGCTTGGCATCACAACTAAGCCCTATTTATTTCAGTATCCCATTCTACTTCCCCCTCCATCAGCATGTGCAAGAGAAATGCTGCATGTGCACGAGGCTCTCCTCAGCTGGATCTGGTCACGCTCCCCCCTCCCATCTTTCCTATGGATTTTAGAGTTTACTGTCAACAACTGAGAACCTACCGTCTGGTTTCACCACAGAAAACCAGGGCCAGAAACTTACCTGCCTTTACCGGATGCCAAAGTAGAGGATGACTTTCTCTTCCCAACCTTAAAAAAGGATCGTACTCCTTCCCCTGCGAAGGACCTGCAGCTCCAAACATCACGCAAGCTTCTTGTGCCCAAACTCCAGGCAGTCAGTGTGCACGGTGCTGTATTTCTGTATTTCTGCTACAAGTTTTTTTTTTTTTGCTGTGACCTGTGTCTTATGACAAAAAATAAACTCTGATCCCTTCCTCCCCCTTCACAGAATAAGGAGATATTACCACCCCAGCTCTGTGTGCACCCCATGTGCTGTGCAATTTTTCCATCATTATGTGCTGCACCCCCATTTACAGAATAGGGGTATATTATCACCCCCTTCCTGTCATGTATCCCACTACTATGTACCCAATGTGCTGTGCAAACTTTCAGTCAGGATGTGTTGCTGCAACCCCATATATAGAATAGGGGGGTAGATTCCTCCATCTACACTAAACTGTGCGGATGGTGGAATCTCCCACTGGGCCAAGCTTCAGTATACTGATAGCCGGCCCCGCTGGCTGTCAAAATACCTGAGTAATGCCTGCATCCAATCAGATTGTTCAGGTATTTTGCGAGCCAGCTGGGCCGTCTAGCAAGATACTGAAGCTTGGCCCAGTGGGAGATTTCTCCATCCGCACAGTTTAGCGTAGATGGAGGAACCTGTTGCACTTTGTCCATCTGACCATAGAAAGACTGCAGATAATCTATAGGTGTATGGCCAGCTTCACTCTCTTTTACCTCCCCACTTACTCTTGTCTGCAAATCTAGCAGCTTTCTCTCCTTCTTGTGAATTGGCAATTGGTGGATTTTAAAAGGCTAGTCCAAAACAGCAGGATTAGAAATATTTTCAAAATTGGCACCATGGAATGGATTTTTCAATCCCCTTGCCAATTTGGAAATGTACAATTGTTGCACTTTATTTAATGTAAGTATTTCAATTTTTTTTTTTAATTAGTAAACATTTATTTTGAATATAGTGAAGAGAAATTCTGTACCAAGTGTAGATGATGTGGGTGGCGTGATATGTGGGTGGGATTGTGTGTGTGTGGGGTTGAGGGTGGGCAGGGACACAGGGGCCCCATAATCTCCTATTGCCCGGGGGCCCCATGAGTTGTCAGTCCGCCCCTGGCAAGAATTGACTTTCTCAATCTATTTAACTATGAAGTGGATATCCAATCCAAATGCGAACAATATGCAACATATTCAAATCAATAGCACAGGTATCTGTTTTAAAAACAGCAGTGTGAGCGTTATTAAGATTATATTCACAAACATCAAGCCTTCCCTAAGGGATCCCTTGGTCTTTACACTTAAAGTATGGTATTTGCTGCTGGAAGATCCTCAAGTTGCAGCCCCCAGAATAGTTGTGGATTGGTGACAGCGGCAATGATGCCTTAGTAGCCTAGTCATAGTCAGAGCCAAGAGTCGTTACTAGAAAACCTGTTTGAAATACAACAACCTACTAGTATAGATGGTAGCACAGTTAGGAATGGAGTCAAGGGTCAGAGCCAAGAGTAAAACATCATTTAGCAGCTGAGCAATTCACAGAATGAGGCAAAGGTAATATCCAGGAAAAAGCTAAGGTAAAAATAGGGGATTAATCCAGAGTCAAACCAGAAACAATAGCACAGCGAATAAGAAAAAGGACAAGAATGAACAGACAAAGCATGGCAAGAAGATCCCCCTTGAAATAGGCTACCACACCTGATGTCATCTCTAGATGCTTGTTGTCTTAGCAATCTTGTGCTGCTGTGCGTCCATTGCAGAAAAGCTCTGACCCAAACCAGCAGAGCTACAGTGTAGGCCAGGAGCTGAACCAATAGTGAAGAAGATACCTGGTTGCATGAAAGAGGCCCTCAGCAGAACATGGTGAGTAGACAATGACGTAATAACCAATGCATCATGTCCTTATCTAATCAGGGTTAACTTCTGCACCCTTCGCTACCCCCATAACTATGAAAATGACTGACTATCAAGCTAAGTGTCTACGCTGTGGATTTGCATGTTTTTTATTCAATACATTTCATATGCAATGTCTGGTCACATTAAAGTGCTTAGAAAGTGACGGCACTTAATGAACGTTGAATTAACACACACATAAAGTAATTGCTTTCTAAGCTTGGTGCGCTGCCTAGGTCCATGGCCAACATAATTATACTTGATGCTACTAATACTCTATACAGTATATCGCAGGCTGCTAGAGTTGAAATTCTGCTTATAAAAAAAGACATGCAGATGCGGGATGCCTTATGACAGAAAGTAATCTAAATACTGTTTTAAAGCCTAATTCTTAAATTAAGGTCACCAGTAAAGAAAAGAATTACTGGAAAACCGATAATGTGAGAATTATGCTTTTAAGACTTTTAGGATTAAAAGACAGTGTGCGGATAACAACAAAATGAGTTTTCACTCTGTATGAGAGGCTGAAGCATTTTGTGTTGCTAGGATATCTCAACCTATCACAGATGATCTCGACAGTGAAAACTGGTACCTTAATTTCCCAGTGGTCCATGCTGCATCTGACTTAGCCCTCATTCTGGTTAATCACACTGTCATTCTCTCAATAGATTGTCTTTTGACATCTTCATCTGCAAAAAGGGTTTGACAGTTAGGCTTGACTATGCTAAATCAATCCGTTTTTCTTAAGTGATCAAGATTGGCAGAGAGCTAATAGGTAGGAGCTGGTGTGTGATAAGTCCGACATATTAACTAGACCTTTAATAAACATACAGTGCAATATACTATTAACTCCTTCAGGACCAAGTCAGTTTTCATGTTAAGTACAGGACGATTTTTGCAAATCTGACATGTCAATTTATGTGGTAATAACTTCGGAATGCTTTTACTTTTCTAAGCCATTCTGAGACTGTTTTCTCGTGACACATTGTACTCCATGATAGTGGTAAATTTGATTCTATATGTTTCACCTTTATTTATGAAAAAATCCCTTTTACCAAAATGTTGGAAAAATTAGCAATTTTCAAAATTTGTATTTTTCTGCTTCTAAGTTGGATAGTGATAACTCATAAAATAGTCATTACTGAACATTCCCCATATGTCTACTTTATGTTGCCATCATTTTGTTATTATCGTTTTATTTTTTAGGGAATTAGAAGGCTTAGAATATTAGAAGCAATTTTTTTATATTTTAAGAAATTTTTCAAAAAAACATATTTTAAATGACCAATTCAGCTATAAAGTCATTTTTGAAACAAAATACCTCAAATTATTCAAAACTTACTTGACAAAGTTTGTTAACCCTTAGGTGTTCCACAAGAAAAAGGGCAGCACTACAACGGTGCTACTAGGGGGATTCTGTCTCTAACCATGGGACACGCAAGTATCACTGGGCTATTTATCAGTATAGCAGGAGTCTGATGTTTACATTTGTGTCTGTGTTGGAGGAGGGGGCCAGATGACTTAATGGCCATGGTTTTCAGTGATTCATGTATTGGTACACCTATGCCTATTGCATAATAGGGGGCAGGATGATTTACTTGCCAATATAACTGGTGACTTATTTTTTGCAGTATTGGTCACTCTTGGTAGTAGTATTCTAGTATAAGTATATTTTGGTTACCACTGCTTGAGGGTAGAACTATTGACAGTGATATTATTTTTGGTCCCTTGATGAGCCCTTAAACTGTATAGGGCAAAATGCGTTTGGACTATGGGATCAGAATACGGGACATTACATGAGATTGATTCGCAATAAGTTGCTAATTATTGGTGACTGCATATTTTGCTCAATTGCGAGTGGAAAGAGTATCTGACATTTATTAGTGAATAATCATATATCTATAATTATTGTTTTTTGTTTTGGGCATTTAGGTTAGGTCATCAAATATATTTTCTCTAGGTCATAGCACCACAGTGTGCCGCTCCCCTGCTAGGGTCACCTAGGGGCTTTCAGGAGGTTCCTGAATATGGGATCGCCCCGAAGGCATAGGGGCAGGATTAGGGAAAGTCTCCATTCAGGGACTCAAACTTTGTATGTACAAGAGCCCTATCCTGACTATCCAGTTGTTATATTATGTATGTTTATTACCTTCTTTATGACTTGATGGGGTTACTTTTTAATGTATATTTATTAACGGCTACGTTTAATTTTGGTGGTAGTCTGTGAATTGGTGCTGCATTAGTCTGCATATTAGCATGCTGTCGCATCACCATGGGGAGTGGCTTAGCATGATGTCTATCCTGGCACGTTCGAGCTGAAGTTGCAGATCTTGCCACTGGAGCCTGTACAGGTAAGTAAGTGACACCCTATTTTGGAAACAACATGCCTCAAGGTATTTATTAAAGAGTGGAATGAGCATTTTGACCCACTGGTATTTTGCATAAATTAACGTAGGTGGAAGATATAGGTTTTCCACAGATATGGCATTTCATTGCCCAATATATGGTGCCCGTCTTGTGCCATCGAAGGCTGAGTTCACATCAGCGTTCAGCCTTTCTGTTCTCCTGCTCCGTTATAGGAGTAGGAGAATGGAAAGGACTGATTTGGCGGGACATAACTAAGCCAAACCGAGCCTACGGACCCAATAGACTATAATGGAGTCTGTTAGGTTTCGGCTCAGAGGAAGATTTTTGTAGTGGAGACAAAAGTTGTGCATGCAGTCTCCTTGGGAAGCAGGATAAACAAAAAGCATTAATTCTGCCATTGCTTTTTGGGTTTTGCTATTGCAGAGTACACCATGTGGGAAAAATGACATGTTATCTTTATTGTGCTGTCGGTACGATTACAGAGATACTTATTTTACATTATCTCACAAAAGTAAGTACACTCCTCACATTTTTGTAAATATTTTATTATATTTTTTCATGGGACAACACCGAAGATATGACACTTTGATACAATGTAAAGTAGTGAGTGTACAGCTTGTATAACAGTGTAAATTTAGCGTGCCCTCAAAATAACTCAACACACAGCCATTAATGTCTAAACCGCTGGCAGCAAAAGTGAGTACACCCCTAAGTGAAAATGGTTAAATTGTGCCCAAAGTGTCAATATTTTGTGTGGCCACTAGAGATGAGCAAATTTATGAAAAGTTCGATTTGGCTGATTCGCCAGCAAAAAAATTTGCTTTGTGACGAATAACTTCGTCACGAAGCGCATTTTTTTATCAGTAGCAGGTGCAGTGACAGGGAGCAGCGATAGCGCCGCCCCCCCATTATTGTACCCCTCAGATGGTGCATTCATACATGATCGCGGCATCTGAGTGTAAAAACGGTTAAATTAACATTAAAAAAAAGAAAAAATCACACTTATCACCTTCATTTGTTCTCGACGGGCCGGCCGCTGCCATCTTGCTTGAAGATCTGTAGTGAAATCTTGCGCACCGCGAGATTACGTCATCACGCCGCCCGGCGCGGTGACATCATACGTCACCACTCACAGGATTTTGACCGAGATCTTCAATCAAGATGGATACTGGCGGCCCATCGCGAGCAAATGGAGGAGCTAAGTATGATTTTTTTGGTTTGTTTTTTACACTATTTCAGGTCAAATTCTCTGACACGTAAGGGCCCTTTCACACTTGCGTTGTCCGGATCCGGCGTGTCCTCCACTTGCCGGAGGTACACGCCGGATCCGGAAAAAACGCAAGTGTACGGAAAGCATTTGAAGACGGATCCGTCTTCAAAATGCTTTCAGTGTTACTATGGCAGCCAGGACGCTATTAAAGTCCTGGTTGACATTGTAGTAGCGGGGAGCGGGGGAGCGGCATACTTACAGTCCGTGCGTTTCCCGGGGCGCTCCAGAATGACGTCAGAGCGCCCCAGGCGCATGGATGACGTGTACATGCGATCACGTCATCCATGCGCCTGGGGCGCCCTGACGTCACTCCGGAGCGCCCCGGGAGCCGCACGGACGGTAAGTATGCTGCTCCCCCGCTCCCCGCTACACTTTACCATGGCTGCCAGGATTTTAGCGTCCCGGCAGCCATGGTAACCATTCAGAAAAAGCTAAAAGTCGTATCCGGCAATGCGCCGAAACGACGTTTAGCTTAAGGCCGGATCCGGATCAATGCCTTTCAATGGGCATTCATTCCGGATCCGGCCTTGCGGCAAGTGTTCAGGATTTTTGGCCGTTCCGGAACGGAAGACATCCTGATGCATCCTGAACGGATTTCTCTCCATTCAGAATGCATTAGGATAATCCTGATCAGGATTGTTCCGGCATAGAGCCCCGACGACGGAACTCTATGCCGGAACCGGCCAACGCAAGTGTGAAAGGGCCCTAACATGAGTAAATTCTGCTTCGAGGCGAATCAAATTTCAAATTTGTGGGATTCTATATGCTCATCTCTAGTGGCCACCATTATTGTCTAGCACTGCCTTGAGAATGGAGTTCTTTAAAGCTTCGCAGGTTGCCACTGGAATTCTCTTCCACTCCTCCATGACAACATCACAAAGCTGGTAGATGTTAGAGACCTTGCACTCCTCCACCTTCCATTTGAGGATGCCCCACAGATGTTCAATAGGGTTTAGGTCTGGAGACAGGGCCGATCCTACACGGGGTGCAGTGGGTGCCCCGCACCCCAGCGCTGTCACCCGAAAGGCGCCGAGCGCAGGGCCGGACTGGCCTGCCGGGATAGCGGGAAATTTCCCGGTGGGCCGGCAAGCCTGAGTGCCGCAAGGCCGCGGCCCTGGTGACAAGTGGGGGCGGCCGCGGCCGGCGGCAGGGCAGAGCAGGAGATGAGCGCCTCCATTGCGGAAGCGCTCATCTCCATAGTCATCTGTATTGCCGTCCTCAGGACGGCAATACAGATGCCTGTGCTGCGGCAGAGGAGGGAGAGGTGTGTCCCCTCCTGTTCCTCTGATAGGCTGCCGGCTTAGTGCTGGCAGCCTATCAGAGCTCAGGCCGGTGCAGGCGGCGCGATGACGTCATCGCGTCGCCTGAGCCGTATAGCGAGGGACACAGACGGAAGAGGCGGCTGCATCGCATCGCATTGCTGGAGGTAAGTATAAGTGTATTATTTTTTTTATTTTTTTATATAGGTACAATACTGGGCTGGCACATGATAAGGGGGGCTACTGGGCTGGCACATAAGGGGGGCTACTGGGCTGGCACATAAGGGGGGACTACTGGGCTGGGCTGGCACATGATAAGGGGGGCTACTGGGCTGGCACATGATAAGGGGGGACTACTGGGCTGGCACATGATAAGGGGGGACTACTGGGCTGGCACATGATAAGGGGGGCTACTGGCACATGATATGGGGGGGCTCTGGCTACTGGCATATGATATGGGGGGGCTCTGGCTACTGGCACATGATGGTGGGGGGGCTCTTATTTCTGGCACATGATTGGGGGCACTCTGGCTACTGGCACATGATATGGGGGGCTCTGGCTACTGACACATGATATGGGGGGGCTCTGGCTACTGACATGATATGGGGGGGCTCTGGCTACTGGCACATGATGGTGGGGGGGCTCTTATTACTGGCACATGATTGGGGGCATCTATGGGGGCACATCTTACTGCAGATTATTGGGGGGCACTATAGGGGCATCTACTGAGGCTAAAAAAGAAGATATTTTATATGGGGGCTCTGTATAGGGGCATTTTATACTGGGACACATTATGGTGGGTACTATGGGGAAGGGGGGGCACTATGGGGGTCATCTACGGGGGCACTGAGAAGGGGTATTTTATATTGGCACATTATGGGAACATTAGCTCAACTGGGGGCATTACAAATGTTTTGAATATTATAAGGAGAATTATTACTACTGGGGGGGCATTATGGTGGGCTTTATTACTCCCCCATGGTATGACCCCCTAGTAGCAGCACCAGCCTCTCCCTGCTCTGCTATCCCTCTGCCCCTTCTCCAAATCCTTATTATGAAATCTTTCTCATTAGGTTAAAGCACAACATCAGCTCCGCCGAGCCCCCGGCCAAAGTGTTGAAGTGGCGTCCGAGATCCCCAAGGGCCAAGTCAAGTAACTGTAAGTTTTTATGGGGGTTCTACAAAAGAGCTATCGTGGGGCAAAGTTCATATTCGTGTTTACACACGTGTTTTAAAATGAATGCTTTGTCCTATTATAAACAAGTAAATAATGACGCAATGCTGTGGGGCTGGTGTGCAACTTTTTCCAGGGCTGGTTTTTATCCCCAGTCCGGCCCTGGCCGAGCGAGCCGCCGGGACTTTTTTTTTTTTTAAGCCGAGCCGCCGATTCGTGGGGCTGAAGTTGTTGCCATAGAAACATTGTAAAGGGGAGGAGTTAGTAAGATAACCACGCCCATGTGGGGGCGCCAGAAATATTTCTGCACCCAGGCGCCTGTGACCCTAGGATCGGCCCTGTCTGGAGACATGCTTGGCCAGTTCAGCACCTTTACTCAGTTACTTTAGGAGGGCAGTGGTCATCTTGGAGGTGTGTTTGGGGCCATTAACTTGTTGGAATACTGTCCTGCCAGTTTCTGAGGGGAGGGGATCATGCTCTGCTTCTGTATGTCACAGTACTTGTTGGCATTCATGGTTCCCTCAATGAACTGTAGCTCCCCAGAGCTAACAGCACCATGCAGCCCCAAACCATGACACTCCAGGGGCAGACACAGACAACGGAGGGCCCCTGTGCAAAGAATGTGCCTGGGCCCCCCTCCCGAAACCACACATACAGACGTAAACATATACAATACGTGCATAATCCTGGAAAACTAAGAAACAAGGACCAGGAGCTCAGCACTGGCCTGGGAAGCAACATTTAATAAGTACAGTACCAATGAAAAAGGGGAGGGGAATGAAAATAAATTTGATGCAGTGACACCTTTAAGGCTGCACAGTGCTTTTGGACAATAATGTGTCGAACAACCAAGGATCACAGCAGCACAATGCTGCGATGCACTGAGTTAAAATGAATGGGGTCGCATTGTGATCTTGAAGTTTCTTAAAATCACAATCGAAAAGTTGCAAGAAATTCAGCAGGTTGGATTTTTTGTGACCGTCAAGTCACAACACCATTTACTTTTACTAATTGTGATGTAGTGTAGTGTTGCTCCAATCTTTGGCTGCACAATGTGTGTTGCAGCCACAGCCACGTTGTGGTGCCAGTCTTAGAGCTATTTAGATGGCCATGCTTTACAGTCCGCAAATTACAGATCCACAAACACAGGGACTGGCCATGTGCATCCTATGATAGAAAATGCCTATTCTTTTCTGCAATTGCGGATAAAAATAGGACATGTTCCATTGTTTTTGTGGGGCTGTGGAACGGACATACGGATTCGGACAACACACGATGTGCTCTCCGCATCTTCTGCATACCTGTTGAAATTAATGGGTCTGCATCCAATCTGCATAATTGCTGAACAAATGCGGACTCCTTCATACAGCTGTCTGAATTCGCCCTAAAACACATACTGGACTTTCATACATGCAGCTGCTCTTTTTCACACATCCTCACACATGCAGGCACTCTCACATACACACTCACTGTGACATATGCAGGCATTCTTATATACACAAACACTGTCACTGTTCAGCCCAGCAGGGTTAGAGAATCATTACAGATCACATCTGCCTCAGTCTTTGTATTTCTGAAGTATTTAGTGTGGTTATACCACCATCTAGAGGTGTTAAGTTGCATTACACTTTGTTTTTCCTGTTACAATACTACTGCATTGTGGGTGGTGCACTGCATTGTGGGGGTGCAAAGCATTCTGGGAAAGAAAGTCTCCAGTCTCCAGGACACACTTCAGAGCTGTCCTATGCATGTCTCCTTCTCAAACTCTACCATCCTTGTAAAATCATATCTGGTAAGAGATTTACCTTTGCTTCAGGGACATGATGTTGCAGAGCTGTTCAGCTAGTTGTAATTGTTATTCAGGGAGTTATAACTGTTAGATATTAGTTAGACATGTAATCTTATGTACAGGCAGCCATTTTACCATGTGCCTTCACTGATGACTGTAAATGTTATATAGTACATGCTATGGTATGCTTTATACTTATACATGCTATTTGCATTATTGTAGTTTTACCACACTTGTACAATCTCTCACTCATAGGCACCGTGCAGAGAGTGCAACCTGTTGACCAATAAACAAGTTATACTACAAAGCACAGTCCTCCTATTTGGAACATAGGAATTGTTTGTGCTGAATGTCAGACTGCACACTGTGTGAACGTGTAAGAAGACAGAACAGTCACATACACTACGTGCAGAATTATTAGGCAAATGAGTATTTTGACCACATCATCCTCTTTATGCATGTTGTCTTACTCCAAGCTGTATAGGCTCGAAAGCCTACTACCAATTAAGCATATTAGGTGATGTGCATCTCTGTAATGAGAAGGGGTGTGGTCTAATGACATCAACACCCTATATCAGGTGTGCATAATTATTAGGCAACTTCCTTTCCTTTGGCAAAATGGGTCAAAAGAAGGACTTGACAGGCTCAGAAAAGTCAAAAATAGTGAGATATCTTGCAGAGGGATGCAGCACTCTTAAAATTGCAAAGCTTCTGAAGCGTGATCATCGAACAATCAAGCGTTTCATTCAAAATAGTCAACAGGGTCGCAAGAAGCGTGTGGAAAAACCAAGGCGCAAAATAACTGCCCATGAACTGAGAAAAGTCAAGCGTGCAGCTGCCAAGATGCCACTTGCCACCAGTTTGGCCATATTTCAGAGCTGCAACATCCCTGGAGTGCCCAAAAGCACAAGGTGTGCAATACTCAGAGACATGGCCAAGGTAAGAAAGGCTGAAAGACGACCACCACTGAACAAGACACACAAGCTGAAACGTCAAGACTGGGCCAAGAAATATCTCAAGACTGATTTTTCTAAGGTTTTATGGACTGATGAAATGAGAGTGAGTCTTGATGGGCCAGATGGCTGGATTGGTAAAGGGCAGAGAGCTCCAGTCCGACTCAGACGCCAGCAAGGTGGAGGTGGAGTACTGGTTTGGGCTGGTATCATCAAAGATGAGCTTGTGGGGCCTTTTTGGGTTGAGGATGGAGTCAAGCTCAACTCCCAGTCCTACTGCCAGTTTCTGGAAGACACCTTCTTCAAGCAGTGGTACAGGAAGAATTCTGCAAGGTAAGAAAAACATGATTTTCATGCAGGACAATGCTCCATCACACGCATCCAAGTGCTCCACACCGTGGCTGGCAAGAAAGGGTATAAAAGAAGAAAATCTAATGACATGGCCTCCTTGTTCACCTGATCTGAACCCCATTGAGAACCTGTGGTCCATCATCAAATGTGAGATTTACAAGGAGGGAAAACAGTACACCTCTCTGAACAGTGTCTGGGAGGCTGTGGTTGCTGCTGCACGCAATGTTGATGGTGAACAGATCAAAACACTGACAGAATCCATGGATGGCAGGCTTTTGAGTGTCCTTGCAAAGAAAGGTGGCTATATTGGTCACTGATTTGTTTTTGTTTTGTTTTTGAATGTCAGAAATGTATATTTGTGAATGTTGAGATGTTATATTGGTTTCACTGGTAAAAATAAATAATTGAAATGGGTATATATTTGTTTTTTGTTAAGTTGCCTAATAATTATGTACAGTAATAGTCACCTGCACACACAGATATCCCCCTAAAATAGCTAAAACTAAAAACAAACTAAAAACTACTTCCAAAAATATTCAGCTTTGATATTAATGAGTTTTTTGGGTTCATTGAGAACATGGTTGTTGTTCCATAATAAAATTAATCCTCAAAAATACAACTTGCCTAATAATTCTGCACTCCCTGTATGCAGGCACTCTTACATACACACACTTCCTCACACATGCAGACACTCTCACATACACACACACTATTACATAGGCAGGAACTCTTACAAACACACACACGGTCACATATGCAGGCGCTCTCACATACCCACACTGTAATACATGAAGGCACTCTCACATACATACTTGTACACATGCAGGCACTCTCACATACACACTTGTACACATGCAGACATTCTCACATACACATTTGTACAAATACAGCCACTCTCACATACACACACTGTCACTCATGCAGGAACTATTTTACACTACATTACATACAGATCCCGTCCTCGCCTCCTGGCTCTGTATTGATGTTACTTGTGTCCTCAGCCAGGCACTTCCCCGTCCTCACAGCAGGGCTCGGTCTCCACACAGCAGCAGTGGGTCCTTCCTTCCTTCCTCACTGATTAGCAGAGCTGACTCATTGGAGGAGAGCCTGTCAGCCTTTTTGAGTGACAGTTTTTAGGCCAATCAGCACTCCTGGTCAGTCAGGCTAGGTCCACAAGGTCCTATTTTTTAGAAAATCGACCAGTCCAAGCTGTATGTGCCCCCTCGCACGCTGAGCACCTGTGAAGCTGGACCAGCTGCAAATGCGGTATGTCCGCCACTGTGACACCCCCACCACCATGCTAGTGGATCTGTTATGCTGCCCATTATTATGAAGGAACAAAATGGAATGCCTCTTAAAGGCTTCCGTTTTTGCTTCCGTCTTATGGATTATGTTATTTTCCGTTATAACCATGTTATAAATGAAATCCATAACTGAATACATAACGCTGATGTGAACCCACCCTTAGATAAATGACCCCGCATGTTTCTGTCTCTTCTAATTGTCTTGTGTGAGGGCTCATTTTCTGATGAATTGCTGTTTTCATTGGTACTATTTTGGGGTACATATGACTCTTTTATTGCTCGATATTATGTTGAGTAGGTGACCAAAAAATGTCTGTTTCGGCACCTTTTTTATTTTTTTTATGGAGTTGCATGGACAGAGTAGATCATGTGATATTTTTATGGAAAGCAGTCCTTACGCACCAATGAAATGCTTCGATGCTCATGTAAGGGGGGCTGGAGGGGTGAAGATGGGGATATATCCGGGTTCAGAGCTGAACCCATTTAAATATCTGTAAAGAATAAATCAAGACAACTGGACGTACTGTAGATTTCTTGAAAACGTTTCACTCGTTCTTCCAACGAGCTTTCTCAATTCTGAGTGACTGTACAAAAATGTAACTGAATCAACATCTGGTAATTATACCCAGCATTTGGTCAAAGGTGTTGATTCCATTATCCTAATTGGAGTCAGTAGGTGATAAAGACTTCCCAGAAAAAGGTGTCAAGACAGCATTGTATGTGGCAGACAATAGATGTCTAACCCCCCCCCCCCCCAACTCTATTCAAGCTGGGGTGTCTGAGAAACTCAAAAGGATTTTTAATAAACATCACATTCCTGTTTGCTTTAAATCCAGCAACACACTGAGGCAACAACTGGTTCACCCCAAAGACCCAACGCCTAAACACAAGATGGACAACATTGTGTACGCAGTCTAGTGCAATGAGGAATGCTCAGAACTGTATAACGGCGAAACAAAACAACAACTACATCAGCGTATGGCTCAGCATAGAAGAGCCAAAACCTCTGGTCAAGATTCAGCCGTGTACTTACATCTAAAAGGAACAGGTCACACCTTTGAAGACAGTCAAGTACGTGTTTTGGATAAGGAGGCCGATTGGTACAAATGAGGCGTGAAGGAGGCCATCTAAAAATGGAGAAGCCAAGCTTAAATAGAGGTGGGGGGGGGGGGGGGTTAGACATCTATTGTCTGCCACATACAATGCTGTCTTGACACCTTTTTCTGGGAAGTCTTTATCACCTACTGACTCCAATTAGGATAATGGAATCAACACCTTTGACCCAATGCTGTTGATTCAGTTACATTTTTGTACAGTCACTCAGAATTGAGAAAGCTCATTGGAAGAATGAGTGAAACGTTTTCAAGAAATCTACAGTACGTCCAGTTGCCTTGATTTATTCTTTACAGATATACCATGACCTGGATAAATGAGAACCTTCACAGACATGAACCCATTTAAGCACACACATATAAGTATATACACACAGATAAGTATATACATATACATTATTTTATACACACATACCATATACACATTGATACTGACAGTACATACAGTACAGTATACATACTAATGCACTTATACACACTTGTAGTGTTCTATGTTAGAGATCCCCACACACATAAGTATATACATACACATTTATGATACGCCTACTTATGATATTTAACACCTTTCCTTGCTTTCTCCAAGAGATTGCTATTGGGCATTGCAGGGAAAAGGTATAAGAGGAGGGGACTACAACTACCAGCATGCCAGAGTTGTCATTATGTGATATCAGAGGACATTACAAGAAGGATGAATAAAGGGAGAGGACTACAACTCCCAGCAGGTCCAAGTTGTTATGTTATATCAGAGGATATTACAGGGAGGAAGTAAAGAGGACTACAACCGCCAGCATATCCAGCTGTTATTAAGTGATATCAGAGGACATTGCAGGGAAGAAGTACAAGAGGACAGGACTACAACTGGCAGAATTTGCATAACTCTTACATTGAATACATGCTTATTCAGTTTCTTCTCCATACAAAGCTCAGTCTTTTAATATAAGAGGACTTCATCACAGGTCCTTCACCACCTCTTCCTTCTCCACTGCTGAGCTTTGCCCTGTCCTGCACTGATCACATGATGGTGATGTCATCACAGGTCCTTCATCCCCACAGATTACATGATGGTGACGTCAACCAGTCCTTCAGCGCTTGCTAATGGCTGTTATCAGCCATTAGCAAGAGCACTCTTACTAAGATGAGGATATAGCGGAACATGCAGGCGACTGCCTAGGACTTAGATGGTTGGGACATATGCATTTATAGCTACAGTACATACAGTATGGTATACACACTAATGAACTTATACATCCAGCTGTGGAAGGGATCAGGAGCGTAAGTAAGAGTGTAGCTAATACCTAGATGCAGAAGTCATGTAAAGGACAGGAGACTCTACAGACAAAAAAATCCAAAGTTAATCAAAACTGACAATTTCAATCAAAATGATAGTTTGTCAGGTGGAACTTAACAACAAATGTTTGTTTTAGCCAACGGATAACAGTCTATTGTCATCTGGAAGGAGGTCGGCTGTGTTTGAAAATTTCAATTGAGAGTCGGGTGAAAGATCTTTCGTTCCCAATCATTTCACAAACACAACACATTTTAGTCCACATTCGCAGTTACAGTTGTTTAAACTGGCCATACATGTTTAATGGCACTAGGCAATGGAGAGATCTTTTATCCTAACATTCTAAATAAAGATCTTTCATCCACAAAAAAAATTTAAATTAAAAATCTTTTGTTCAACCATCAGATGAAACCATTGGCTGACTTCTATTTCGATGACAATGGTCTGTCATCGGTTGGCAAAAAATAAAGTTTGTTGTTAAATTTCACCCGGTGAATAATAGCTTTTGTGGAAACCGGCAGTTTGATCAATTTACTGTACAATGCTGCTGTAACACCTCTCCCAAGGCAGTTTAACCATGCCTAATAGCATTAGTCATGCAAATGCAGTCAAAATCTTATCTCCATGAGATAGCTGACCTGGTGTTGATTATGATAAACAGATTATGCTGACTGAAGCATAAGTCACCAGTATTTAATACCAGAGATTCTTTGTACAAGTAATTGTAATTGAGATGGTCAATGAAACATCTTTAAAAAATACAAGTCCAGTTACTTTGACTTATTACTACTGATTAATAGTCTGAAGAAAGCACAACTCCCAAAACAGCTGCTTGTCAATTTTTACAAGTGCACCATCGAATCTGTTATCACATACTGCATCACAGTGTGGTACTCCGGCTGCTCTTCTGAGGACAAGAGACCCTCAAGCCCATCATCAGAATGGCTGGAAGAATCACTGGTACTCAGTTACCATCACTGGATGACATCTTCACTGCTCGCTGCAGCAACAGGGCAAAAATTATCTGCGGGGATCCAACTCACCCCGGCCACAGCCTTTTCACTCCCCTACCCTCAGGTAGGCGTCTTAGAGCCCTACAGGCCCGCACCACTAGACTGAAGAACAGCTTTTACCCCAAAGCAATCAGTCTCCTAAATGCTCGGAGATTATTGCTCCTTCCTAGGATAGAAACTACCACAGACTGAAAGTGACTGCTGCATTCATGAACCCATGATGACCTCTTGTCTGCAGTGGTGTCGGAATCAGTGTATATATACTCACAAGCACTTCCTACTTTGCTCTTGCTATATATATGCTGTGAACTGTGAATAGTAATGCCTTCTAGTGCAATGTTTTGTTTTTTTCTAGTGTAATGCTTTAGTTTAAATGTCAGTTCTTGGTCTTTTGTCCATGGCATCTAGGATTGCTCCAAACAACATTTCATTGTATTGTACATTGTATTACATTGTATTGTGCAGTGACAATAAAGGCATCTTATCTTAATGATGGGCGGCAGAGGGAATATTCGAATTCGCTATATTTCACAAATATTTAGTAGAATATTAGTCATATATTTGCAAATTTGGAGAATTCGAGATTTTTTTGAATGCAAAATATCGGCAATGTAAAAATCGCGTAATGCGAATTTGTAACGCGAAATACAGGCGTGGGTCACTTTGGCTACATTTTTCAAGCTGCTAGAAGTTCATGAGTTTCTCCTGAGACTGGAGAAAATGGTTGGCACGGCAGAACATTACAATAGCTTTATATGCAGATAGAGTCAAGTGCTCCAATATATTCACAATTGCACTAATCGGCAGTGATTAGAATATATACGTGCAACTTCACATTTTAGCAGGTCTGACCACAGATTACTAATTTGCGCACTACGTTTTGTTGTGAACTTGACATTGCTTCCTTCTCATTGGCCCACAAGCAAGAAGCAGAGAGGAATCATGTGTTAAGATGCAAAAAAATGCTGAATATTCTATATAACGAATATATAGCATTATATAGCATTATATTCTAAATATTCGTGATTTCTCGAAGTGGCGATATTTATTTGCAATTTGAATATTCTCGCTCAACACTACTACTGATATACCATGATTGCGATGAATTAGTCTGTACTAGAAATTAGCAAATTTCTCAAAAATTTGATTCGGTTGGTTTGCAGAATTTTCCAAAAAGATTAGATCTGAATTTATTTGTGGCGAATCATGTTAAAAAAACAGCTATTTCCTGGCTTCAGAGAGCCTGTATAGTGGTTTAGAACATTGTGCCTTGCAGAAACACACATAGGGAGTCTGCTGTGATAGTGAAACAATATTGTGAGTCAGTATGACACGCAGATGACAGGCATTGCTCTTAGAATCACTGCACACTTCACTTATTTGGGAAGTTATGGGGCCAAAACTGACCAAATAACTTGTATGCGAACTCAGACTTACAGGTCAATGTTAGCGTCAGGTATAAACAACCAGGCAGAGGTCAAAGATCCTACTATAGCGTGAAAGGCTGCACTCTTTTTACACCGTCGTCAGCAGATTCCACATAGCTTTCTACAGAACCTATTCAATTAAAGCTTATACAAGTTAAGCCCCCAATGACAGAGTGGAGAGGGTGTCAGCAGTAAGTTTCTGTTGACGTCACTGATTATTTTTCACTTCCTCTGATCGGTCAGAACAATAACCCCCCTAAAATGGATCCTGTCTATTGAGCATCCGCCTTCACTCAGTCAGAATTTGGTCAGTAATCCATCAGTATTGCTAAAACAAAAACTAAAAAACAGGAGTGCATCCAAAACAGAGATGACACGTGAATGGAAAATGTGCATGTCTTCTGTGTGTTGTACCCACTCCTGCTTTTGGCTACCAAATCATAAGACAATTCTGAAGCAAAATAGGGAACATGTCATACAGGCCTTATAGCTGCTAAATAGACAGGATCTGCTGTGTGTCTCATTTTTCCTTCCTTCTGACAGATCAGAAGAAGGGTCAAATAAATTATGATGTCAACCAGGCCAAAAAGGCAAAATAATGGCCCATTCATGGAGTGGGGAGGGTGACAGCAGCATGATGAGACCCAGTGGCCCAGTGACATAGTGGTGAGGTGGAAGCAGCATGAACCACAGATTGGCCCAGTGACATAGTGGTAAGGTGGCAGCAGCATGAGGAGACCACAGAGTGTTGAGGTGGCAGCAGCATGAGGAAACCGCAGAGTGTTCCAGTGACATGGTGGTGAGTTAGCAGCAGCATGAGGATAACCACAGAGTGGCCCAGTAACACATTAGTGAGGTGGCAGCAGCATGAGGGAACCACAGAGTGTGATAGTTATAGTGGTGAGGTGGCATAAGCATGACGAGACCACAGAGTGGCCCAGTGACATAGTGGTGATCTGGCATCAACACGAGGAGACCACAGAGTGGCACAGTGACAGAGTGGTGAGGTGAAAGCAACATGACGAGATCACAGAGTGGCCTAGTGACACATGGGTGAGCTGACAGCAGAATGAGGAGACCACAGAGTGGCCCAGTGACATAGTGGTGAGGTAGCAGCAACATGAAGATATCACAGAGTGGTGATGTGGCAGCAGCATGAGGAGACCACAGAGTGACCCAGTGACTGAGTGTTGAGGTGGCAGAAGCATGAGGAGACAACAGAGTGACACAGTGACAGAGTGATGAGGTGCCATCTGCATGAGGAGACCACAGAATGGCCTTGTGACATAGTGGTGAGGTGGCAGCAGTATGAGGAGACCACAGAGTGGTGATGTGGCAGCATCATGAGGAGACCACAGAGTGGTGATGTGGCAGCAGCATAAGAAGACCACAGAGTTGTGAGGTGAAAGCAGCATGATGAGACCACAGAGTGCCACAGTGACAAAGTGGTGATGTGGCAGCAGCATGAGGAGAACACAGAGTGGCCCAATGACAGAGTGGGGAGGTGGGGGGCAATACCAGTACCAGCTGAGGATAGTGGGTGTCAGTAAGAGCATCTGGCAGCAGATGTGGCATCAGGCGGGTGGCTGCATCAGAATCGTAGCTGAAGCAGGTAGCCAAAAGAAACAGGTCTCTTTTGACAAAGCTTTGGTGTGGCACCATGGATGATCTAGTCTGATGCATCAGGCACTGGTGATTGAAAATCCTGGCTGATCCACGCCTGATTCATCTACACAAAGGTCAGTTTCTCCACATTTTGGGTGTATAGGCGAGTTCTCCTTTGGGTAACTATGGCCCCCGCCACACTAAACACCCGTTCTGATGCCACACTGCTGGCTGTCCTTTCCTATCAGGAACTGCGGGTCAATTACCACTTATATGCAGACTTCTGCTAAATTAAAACCACCAGGTTTTCTCCCCATGTTGAATCTTTCTTCTTTATTACTGGTATCAGCACTCCTCCAATTCAGCACAGGTGGTTTTAATTCAGCAGAAGTCTGCATATAAGTGGTAATTGACCTGCATTTCCTGGTAGCAAAGAACATGTTGTGTTAGACAACTGTTCAGATGGTGCAGTACTGCGTGGTGGCCTTTGTTTTTGTGGTGCTGTGCTGGTGGGGCAGACATTGTCAGATAGCATGGTTGCTGTTTGACTCCTGGGTCCTGCCGCCTACTAGGGCAGAGCCACGTTGTCGTCGCACTGTGCTGTGCCTATTTGTCAGAGTAGGTCCCGCTATAAGAAGCAACCTTGACATGGTGAGTGGGCTTATGCCTTTTGATCAAAATGTACACTAATGCCTCAATGCCTCTTGTACAGCATGCGGTATATGGGGTTGTACACTTACTATTGCACGGAGAAGTGAGTTTAATTAGATCTAAGCATAGCATTGTGGATGTGCGATCCAGTTCTGTTCTCCCCTTGATATACTTGGAAAGGGAGGGACTGCAGTACCAGCAACTTGGCCAGGAGCACATTCAGCTACTGCTCCGTTAGATTGGTGCACGCATACTGTTGTCTCTTGGCAATCTCTTCGGTGATCGATTGCTGAAGGAATGACTGACAAAGAATAGGAGGAGCAGGAGCATCAGGACCAGCAGATGATGGGAAGGACAGACAGCTCTCTTCGGCTGAGGTGGTAGAGCCTTGACTGCATAAAATTGGGTGCGTGCCACTTGGTGAAGCAGAGGTTGCTGTGGCAGGCTGGACCACCACATCCGAGCCACGGTTCTCCCAGGTCACTTTATGGTGACGCTGCATGTTGATGCATGACCATGGCCATCACCTTAGATCACACAAAGTGTAATAGCAAGTAATCAAAAAGTCATGCGCACCCCAAAATAGTGCCAATAAAACCGTCATCTTATCCCCAAAAAAATGAGCCCCTACACAAGACAGTCGCCCAGAAAATAAATAAAACTATGGCTGTCAGAATGTGGAGACTTTAATGCTTTGCTATGTAAAACTGAAACAAACAACCCAAATTTTTTTGGTATCGGCGCGTCCGTGACAACCTGCTCTATAAAAATACCACATGATCTAACCTGTCAGATGAATGTTGTAAATAACAAAAAATTAAAACTGTGCCAAAACAGCTATTTCTTGTTACCTTGCCTCACAAAAAGTGTAAAATAGAGCAACCAAAAATCATATGCACCCCGAAATCTCTAATATACAGACCTCTGGAGTGGCTTCACGTTCCATTTTGTCTATTGATGCCTCTAAGGCCTTTGATAGGGTTGAATAGGGGTTTCTCTGGAGAGTGCTTCATAAGATGGGCTTTGGCCCTAGATTTAGTAACATGATCAAACTTCTGTATAGATCCCCTACTGCAAGATTAAATATAAATGTCAATCTTACAAGAAATTTTTGTATGACTAGAGGCACTCACCAGGGATGTCCACTCTCTCCTCTTCTATTCGACATCTACATTGAGCCCCTGGCTGCCAGAGTTAGACAAGACTCTAGGATTCTAGGATTTGGGGTATCAGGAACGGAAGATCGTATTTATTTATAGGCAGATGATATTTTATTTTATATTCAACAGACCCAATCTACTTTGCTATATATTATTCAAATGATAAATCAGTTTGGAGAAGTTTCAGGTCCGGATGTAAACTGGGAAAAAACTACCCTTATGCCATTGGATAATATGATTATGTCCTTAGATAAATCTTCACCCCAAGGATGCCTCCTTTAATATGCTGAAAATGTCTGAGTCCTTTCAGTATTTAGGTATTACAATCTTTGCTAGGGTGGAAGATTTTACCCCGCTTAATTTATTGCCATTGATAAACAAGTTGAGGTCCAAAATAACAAATTGTTTTTTTTTACACAATAAAAGCACACACAGCTATGGGGACTGGATATTGCGGATGTGCTAGTGGCCATCTTGCAACCCATGTCCTCAGTTCTATACCCCAAATCCCGGTGACAGGTTCCCTTTAATAAAAATAATAATAATAATAATAATAATATGTACCCTGAAATAGTACCAACAAAACTGACATCTTATCCCGTAGTTTCCAAAATGGGGTAACTTTTTTGTAGTTTATACTCTAGGGGTGCATCAGGGGGGCTTCAAATGAGACATGGTGTAAAAAAAAAAGCAGTCCAGCAAACTCTGCCTTCCAAAAACCGTATGGCATTCCTTTCCTTCTGCGCCCAGCCGTGTGCCCATACAGCAGTTTATGACCACATATGGGGTGTATATGGGGAATGTAAAGTAATAACTATGGAGGTATCACTATTTATTATAAAAGTAGAGAAATAAAAATTTGGAAATTTGCTAATTTTTCTAAATTTTTGGTAAATTTTGAATTTTTTTATAAATAAAATTTATTTTTTTAACTCAATTTTACCACTGTCATGAAGTACAATATGTGACGAGAAAATAATCTCACAATGGCCTGGATAAGTAAAGCATTTTAAAGTTGTCGCCACATAAAGTGACACATGTCAGATTTGCAAAAAATGGCCTGGTCCTTAAGGTGAAAAATGTCAGGGTCCTTAAAGAGCTTCTGTCACCCCACTAAACATTTTTTTATTTATTTTTTTGTTTACTTATAATCCTATACTGCGATTTATGCCTACATGATCTAATTAATCATTTTGGTTCAGTAGATTGTGTTAAAAACGTGCTTTTAAAATATGCAAATTACCTTGCTACCAGCAAGTAGGGCGGCTACTTGCTGGTAGCAGCCGCATCCTCCGATCCTAAAGACACCCCCTCCGCATGTTGAATTACAGGGCCAGTGAACGGGATCGTCCTCTGCTGGCCCTGTCTGCTATCAAGATCTCGCACCTGCGCCGTAACGGTATTTAGTCGGCGCGACGCACTGAGACGTCATCTGTGCAGGCGCATTGAGGATGGAGCGGCCGAGCGAGCGTCCGCCTCTCAGTGCGCCTGAGCCGATTGAATACCGTTACAGTGCAGGTGCGAGATCTTGATAGCAGACAGGGCCAGCAGAGGATGATCCCGTTCACTGGCCCTGTCAATCAACATGCGGAGGGGGCGTCTTTAGGATTGGAGGATGTGGCTGCAACCAGCAAGTAGCCGCCCTACTTGCTGGTAGCAAGGTAATTTGCATATTTTAAAAGCACGTTTTTATCACAATCTACTGAACCAAAATGATCAATTAGATTATGTAGGCATAAATCGCAGTATAGGGATTATAAGTAAACAAAAAAAAAACTGTTTAGTGAGGTGACAGAAGCCCTTTAAGGGGTTAATACAACCCCCCCAAAAAAAGTAAAACAATGTAAAATCAACGCAGAACGGCTAATAGGATGAACTATCTTTCCTATTAATACACCCTGTAAATGGCTGTATCACACAGAACTTGCACCCTACTAACAAGCAAGGTTTGCTAGAATTACTGATGTATCATATAGTGTAAACAACCTAAAAGCAGCAGTATAACTGCAATTTGGATCCCCAATTAGTGCAGCAAGGTGTAAAAGAATCGCTCCTATTAACCAGGCTGTACACTCTTCCTATTGTACCCTGTTCTCCTTTTATAGTGTAGATGATGCCTCCCTATCCTTTCCCTACACCTTGAATAATCTTTCCCTGAACTTCTAAAAAGATTTTTTAGCACAATAAAGTACCACAATTTTCTACCACTGTACCTAACGCCTGCTGACTAGTGTTGATCGAGCACGAAAGTGCTCTGGTGTTCGAGTGTTTGGGTTGAACACCTCGGGATGCTCGGGTGCTCTACTGCGCACCCGAGCACAATGGAAGTCATTGGGAGAACCCGAGCAATAAACCAGGCACCCCCTGCTCTGAAGAGGGGCAGGGTGTCTGGTTCATAGGAGAGGTCAGAAATTGATAGAAACACCACCGAAATGGTTCGGGAACAGCATGGGGAGGATGTCTGGATGTATCTTGGACTCTCAGGTCGCTGCTGGAAACAATGTTGTCCGAGTAGTACGCCTATTTTACAGACTGACAATAATACACACAAAATCAAAGATAAAATCGATTTTAGAGGAAAAATTGTTACTTGCATATAAAGTACAAGCGCTGCCAAAAATTACAAGGAAGAGGCACTCCGATACAACCTGTATTCACATAATGGAGGTCCTTATTCACATTGTGGTACAATTCTTCAGGTAGTGGGACTCCTACACTCATAAAGCCTATGGACTAAGTGAATGCGCTTTCAAAAATTACAAAGAAAAGGAGGGCATCATACACCCTTGAAAAATTGCGATTGATGGCCTGCTGGTGACCCTCAAAAACATCAGGAGCAAGGGCCTGCTGGTGACCCTCTAAAACATTACTGGCGAGGGCCTGCTGCTGAGCTTACCATCTAAAACATTAGGGGTGAGGGTCTGCTGCTAATATGAGCATCGAAAAAATTATGGGCGAGTGCCTGCTGCTGAGCTGACCATTGAAAAAATTATGGGCGACTGCCTGCTGGTTAGCTAACCATTAAAAAAATTATGGGCGAGGGCCTGCTGGTGAGCTGACCCTGTAAAACGTTATGGTTGAGGGCCTGCTGGTGAGCTGACCCTCAAAAACATTATATGCGAGGGCCTGCTGGTGAGCTGACCCTCTAAAAGATTGTAGGTGAGGGCCTGTTGGTGAGCTGACCCCGTAAAAAATTATGGTTGAGGGCCTGCCGGTGAACAGACCCTCTAAAACATTACATTCGAGGGCCCGCAGGTGAGATGACCCTCTAAAACATTACATTCGCAGGTGAGCTGAACCTCTAAAAGATTGTAGGTGAGGGCCTGCTGGTGAGCTGACCCTCTAATACATTATATGTGAGGGCCTGCAGGTAAGCTGGTTCTCTAAAATATTGTAGGTGAGGGCCTGCAGGTGATCTGACCCTTTACAACATTATATTCTAGGGTCTACAGGTGAGCTGGTCCTCTAAAATATTGTAGGTGAGGGCTTGCTGGTGAGCTGACCCTCTAAAACATTATAAGCGAGGGCCTGCAGGTGAGCTAACCCTCTACAACATTAGGAGCGAGGGTAGACTAATATGCATGTTGATATGATGGAAGAGGAAGAGGACGAGAAAAGGAAGATTGAACCATACACCCCTATTTGTGGTGGAAAGCGTGCATGGGAATACAGTGTATTCAGTACATTATACAAAAAACATTTAAAGTGTCTTTATGTTCAGCCGCTTTCCTCTGGTAGAGTAGGGGAATTCCGGGCCTTGTCAGCATTTTCAGTTGACAGGCGGATGCGCTTATCAGTTATTAATGCCCCAGCCGCACTAAATACCTGCTCTGACAAAATGCTGGCGGCAGGGCAGGCCAGCATCTCCAAGGCATAGTGCGCCAGTTCCTGCCACGTGTCCTGCTTGGACACCAAATAGTTGTAAGGCACATAGGGATCATTAAGGACACTGACATGATCAGTTGAAATTTTTTTACCCCTGTTTCCAAAAACACCTACATGGTACTTTGTGCAAAAAATTCATGTCACTGACCCATCCCCCTGGCAGACCCATCATCTCGGGGGTTGGGTCAGAGACTGAACCTCTGTCCAAGTATGTTGATTGGTTGCTCAGACTAATGGTGCATTTTGCACCCTCACATCTCAGGGACACTGCTGATTTACTACTTGCTCTGGAGTCGGTCCAGTGGCAGGAGGGATTTCAGCTGGTGTCCCTGGATGTGGAGAGCATTTATATGCATATCTCACAGGATGAAGGCATAGAAGCAGTAATGGAAGTCCTTAGCATTACTGACAAAAGTGTGGTCTTTTTGGACATCATTAGAGAAAGCATTGAGTTTAATTTTGAAAAACAATGCCTTCCAATTTGTGGATAGATGGTATAGGCAGAAGTTTGGTACCACCATGGGTACACCCGTCACATGAACATTCACAAATTTATATTTGGCCAGGTTTTAAGATATATACAGTCAGTTCCATAAATATTGGACACAATTCTAACATTTTTGGCTCTATACACCACCACAATGGATTTGAAATGAAACAAACAAGAAGTGCTTTAACCGCAGACTGTCAGCTTTAATTTGAGGGCATTTACATCCAAATAAGGTGAACAGTGTAGGAATTGTGCCTCCCACTTGTTCAGGGACCAAAAGTAATGGGGCAGAATAATAATCATAAATCAAACTTTCACTTTTTAATACTTGGTTGCAAATCCTTTGCAGTCAATTACAGCCTGAAGTCTGGAATGCATAGACATCACCAGATGCTGGGTTTTTATCCCTGGTGATGCTCTGCCAACTGTCTTCAGTTCCTGATTGTTCTTGGGACATTTTCCCTTCAGTTTAGTCTTCAGCAAGTGAAATGCATGCTCAATCGGATTCAGGTCAGGTGATTGACTTGGCCATTGCATAACATTCCACTTCTTTCCCTTAAAAAAACTCTTTGGTTGCTTTTGCAGTATGCTTTGGGTCATTGTCTATGTGAAGCGCCGTCCAATGAGTTCTGAAGTATTTGGCTGAATATGAGCAGATAATATTGCCCGAAACATTTCAGAATTCATCCTGCTGCTTTTGTCAGCAGTCACATCATCAATAAATACAAGAGAGCCAGTTCCATTGGCAGCCATACATGCCCACGCCATGACACTACCACCACCATGCTTCACTGATGAGGTGGTATGCTTAGGATCATGAGCAGTTCCTTTCCTTCTCCATACTCTTCTCTTCCCTTCACTATGGTACAAGATGATTTTGGTCTCATCTGTCCATAGGATGTTGTTCCAGAACTGTGAAAGCTTTTTTAGATGTCGTTTGGCAAACTCTAATCTGGCCTTCCTGTTTTTGAGGCTCACCGATGGTTTACATCTTGTGGTGAACCCTCTGTATTCACTCTGGTAAAGTCTTCTCTTGATTGTTGACTTTGACACACATTCACCTACCTCCTGGAAAGTGTTCTTGATCTGGCCAACTTTTGTGAAGGGTGTTTTTTTCACCAGGGAAAGAATTCTTTGGTCATCCACCACAGTTGTTTTCCATGGTCTTCCGGGTCTTTTGGTGTTGCTGATCTCACCGGTGCGTTCCTTCTTTTTAAGAATGTTCCAAACAGTTGTTTTGGCCATGCCTAATGTTTTTGCTATCTCTCTGATGGGTTTGTTTTGTTTTTTCAACCTAATGATGGCTTGCTTCACTGATAGTGACAGCTCTTTGGATCTCATCTTGAGAGTTGACAGCAACAGATTCCAAATGCAAATAGCACACTTGAAATGAACTCTGGACCTTTTAGCTGCTCATTGTAATTGGGATAATGAGGGAATAACACACACCTGGCCATAGAACAGCCTATATAAGCCATTTGTCCCATTACTTTTGGTTCCTTAACAAGTGGGAGGCACATATGTAAACTGTTGTATTTCCTATCCTACACCGTTCACCTGATTTGGATGTAAATACTCTCAAATTAAAGCTGACAGTCTGCAGTTAAAGCACATCTTGTATGTTTAATTTCAAATCCATTGTGGTGGTGTATAGAGACAAAAATGTTAGAATTGTGTCGATGTTCTAATATTCATGGACCTGACTGTATATTTACTCTGTCACCAATCCCTTTCTTCCTTATATACACACATACTTAAGGTTTATAGATGATGTTCCGATCGTGTGGACAGGTACGGAGATAGTCTTTAAAAACTTTGTAGAATATTTTAATCAAAACAACAAGATGAATATGATGTTTACATGCAAATTTGGAGGCTTACAGCTTGAATTCCTGGATGTAATAATAACAGCCAGGAACAATGAGCTGGTGATCGAGGGGTATCGCAAACCCACGGTCACCAATTCATTGTTACATAACTCCAGCTATCACCCATATAGTGTCAAAAAAGTGGTCCCTTACGTCCAGTTTGTGAGATTAAGATGCATTAATAAAACAGAGGAAGACTTTAGGAGGCAGGCCCTGGACTTAAAAAGGCAGTTATTGTCCACACACTTAGATCAGGAAAAGAGATCTACTATAGTCTGCGATAGTAGGATAAGGGACCAGCAGGCCAATTAACGACCCTTTGTGTTTACCTTCCAATACAGCCCCATCGCTGACCAAATTAAAAAGATAGTAAGAGACAACTGGGATATATTAGAAGAGATGATAACCTTAGAGATGTTAGGGGAACTTTCTAATCATAGCATTTAGGAGGTGCCACACTTTAAAGGACAGGTTGGTCTGGAGCTGATTTATAGAAAATAAAACTGGCACTAGGCTAGAAGGATGGTGAACTAAGGGAAACCGCTGTTGAGTAAATTTTTCATATTGCAGGTTTAACCCCCAGTGGGAGGTCTTATCCTTTGGCGGATTACAACATAAAGTTAACACTTTAATCACATGCAAAACCAAGTTCGTAGTCTATTTAATCTCATGCATTTGTGGTAGGTTTTACATAGGGAAGACCATCAGGTGTCTTAATGAAAGGTTTAGAGAGCACATAAATTCATTGAGCACAGTTAAAGGGTGCCCACAGTCAGGTCCATAAATATTGGGACATCGACACAATTATAACATTTTTGGCTCTATACACCACCACAATGGATTTGAAATAAAACAAACAAGATGTGCTTTAACTGCAGACTGTCAGCTGCGTAGCAGCCAACAAACGTGCGGGGAGGAGACTCGAGCATGGCCGATCGACACTACTGCTGACATCTCTCCCAACACTGGAAAATGGCTCAATCCATGATGGCTGAGGCTATTTATAGGGCTGTGACATCACAGAAGCTTGCTGGCTGCTGATTGGCTGCATGCATGGCATTGTGGGTGATCCCTCGTTCCCAGAGTTCTTTGCTCCATGGCGTAACACGTGCAGCAGCTATTTTAGGAAAAAATATGATTTGTTACCACTTTTTTCCTAAAATTCGGATCGAATTCCACTTTATCAACTTCAATTAGCTCATCTCTAGTCTGTACTGTAACAGTATCTTCTATATTATGCTCAACTACTTAAAATTCCTCTGACTTAAGCCTCATGCACACGACCGTATGTATTTTGCGGTATGCAAAACACAGATCCTCAAAAAATACAGGTGACGTCCATGTGCATTCCGTGTTTTGCGGAACAGAACAGCTGGCCCATAATAGAACAGTACTATGCTTGTCCGAAATGCAGACAATAATAGGACATGTTCTACTTTTTTGCGGAACGGAAATACGGACATACGGAAGTGGAATGCACACGTAGTACCTTCCATTTTTTTGGCAGACCCATTGAAATCAATGGTTCCGTATATTGTCCGCAGAAAAAACCCCAGAATGGACAAGGAAAAGATAATTAGTGATGAGCGGTAGGGGTCATATTCGAATTTGCAATATTTCGCAAATATTTTGTAGAATATTCATCGAATATTCGCGAATTTGAATATTCATTGTATTCTACATTCTTTTATTTCACTCGAAAATCGGCAAGGTAATGATCGCATAATATGCAAATATTTTACTCGATCAATACAGGCGTGGGTCAAAAACAAATATATAGCACTATAAAGTATAGTGCCATATATTCATTTTTTAGAATATTCGTCATTTTTTTCCATCTGAAGTTATGATTCTTCCCTGCTTAAGTAAGTTGCTTGTTAAGCAACTTAAGCAGAAAGGAATCATAACTTCAGATGGAAAAAAATTACGAATATTCTAAAAAACAATTATATAGCACTATATTGAATATATTGTGCTATATATTAGTTTTTTTGAATATTCGGCATTGACGAATATTCTAAAAACAAATATAGAGCAATATATTGAATATAGTGCTATATATTAGTTTTTTAGAATATTCAGTATTTTTTTCCATCTGAAGTGAACAGTGTTCACTTTAGATGGAAAAAATGACGAATATTCTAAAATACTACTATATAGCACTATATTCAATATAGTGCTATATATTAGTTTTTTTGAATATTCGTCATTTTTTTCCATTTGAAGTCATGATTTCTCCCTGCTTAAGTTGCTTGACAAGCAACTTAGGCCTCATGCACACGACCGTAGTTCGGGTCCGCATCCGAGCCGCAGTTTTTGCGGCTCAGGTGTGACCCATTCACTTCAATGGGGCCGCAAAAGATGCGGACAGCACTCCGTGTGCTGTCAACATCCTTTGCTCCGTTTGGCGGACAAGAATAGGCATTTCTACAATGGGCCACCCGTTCTGTTCCTCAAATGGCAGAAGGCACGGACGGCTTCTGTTTTTTTTTGCGGATCCGTGGTTTGCAGACCGCAAAAAGCGGAACGGCCGTGTGCATGAGGCCTAAAACAGGGAGGAATCATAACCAGTTGGAAAAAAATTACGAATATTCAAAAAACGATGATATAGCACTATACTCAAAATATATTGGTGAATTCTCAAAGTTGAGATATTCGCGCTAAATATTCGTAATTCGAATATTTGTGCTCAACACTAAAGATAACACATTCGTGTGCATGAGGCCTTATGGTTAATCAGCCAATCAACAGTAACCTGTCACTGAGCAGACTGATATATAGTTTTGAGGCAAATAAAAACTTGGAATAATTTTTTATTTAAATTCCGATTATTTCTGTGAGTGGTCTTACCCTCCAATTTAATGCTGTCAATGTATGCACAGTCATACAGGTAAGGCTGGCAATCACTATGTAGGACCGCTACTGGACTCCTAAGCTCAGAACTAGCAGGAAAATTCTTTACTTCCTGCCTTCCCGAATTTATAAGTTTAATATTTTTCTATTAACATAGATGTATGAGGGAATTGTACTTTACATTTACAATTACAGTTTATATGAGATTCATTATTTTCTCATGGACCCCTGCCACAGGCTGGGCTCCATAGGAACATCTCCATGGCAGGCCTCATATCTTTTCAAAGGATTGAGGCTGCCATAACAACCAAATGGCTCCCTTCGATCTTGGCATAGACGAGGTGTTCCAGGCCAGAAGCACAGCACTATTGTCGGTGGCATATGAGCGGCTATAAGTCCATGATCGCTGACCACTGATTTTGCTTCTGATTGTCGTCTGTGTAAGACAGTAGAAACATGGCGGTTATTGCGCCTGCTCAGCTCTTGACTGGGTGCGATCTTTAAAGATCTAACATCTGTCTTATCTGTATGCCAGATATCGGGATGGGTTAAATGCATTTTACTACATAAAGTGCTCAATATGACAGGTCCCTTGACTTCTTTTAAATGGAGTCATCGCCTAACTATAGCATCACATAATAAATAAAATCATTCAGTTGTAAATCATGTTACCCCCTTACCTATTTTCTTGGTGACTTTTTTTTGTCCAATAATTGCCTATTTGCTTGCATTTTTGAATCAATCTGTAATTGCTGTACATATTTAAGCAGCAATTCTCTGGAATGTTATTGTATTAGTTTTATCAGTATTTCTGTTCACTAAGGCCAAGGGGCCCAACTCAAATCATGAGTATGATTTGACTATGGAGGTTATATGTCTTTAGATAAGATCTTATGTATCTGTTAGCAACGGGCTTTGGATAAATTTGGTGAAAGAGTGGTCTCCTCTTTTGACCATCTATTGTATAATTAGGTGTATTTTTGATGATGGATGACATAGATACAAACTGGTGCGTTATTGGTTCTTTTAGTGCTAACTACTATGAGGAATTTCTGGTGTATCCCTCGTGCTTTGTTAAGTGTACGTTGGTTGCAATCGATATACAGGGCTATGCTTTATTTTTCTGGTTTCCTAGAAACAAAAAAAAAAAAAAAAAGTAAATATCACCAGGGTTTTCCTAGATACCCTTATGGCTAGGGAGACAAAAGGAGAACACATTTAAGCAAACTCTGTTATAAATAGAACTTGGTCCCAAATGTCATCAACGGTTACCATAATTTATTTAGGGATTGTTTGTAACATTGGAAGCTTGTTGAAGAGTAACGGGTCCTTTTTACCACCATGATTAGTTAATGACATTCAGTTTGGATATGGGATCTTCCTGTTTGATAAACTAAGTCTACTTTTACATCTGCGTTTTCCTTTCCGGTATTGTGATCCATTATAGGATCTTATAACCGGAGGAAAACGCTTCAGTTTTGTCGCTATTCTTTGTCAATGGGGACAAAACTGAACTGAATGCAATGGAGTGCACCAGAATGCATTCTGTTCCGTTTCGTTGTGTTCCCATGCCACAAGCAGCATTTTTGTGTGCATCATGGGATGCTGATCATCCAGGATCTGGCATGAAACACAATGTAAGTCAATGGTGCCAGATCTGTTTTCTTGGACACAAAAGTGGCTTCTTTGGCACCCATTGACTTACAATAATTTTAGTGCCAGATCCCTTGTGGTCATTTTCGATATAATGCAACCGGATCCACTGAGAATGGATGCAGACGGTCGTATTATCATAACAGAAGCGTTTTTGCTGATCCCTGGTGGATCGGGCAAAAATGCTGATGTGAAAGTAGCCTAAGATTCTTAACAGTATTTACAGAAAGGTGAAGGGCAGCGTTTTTTATATTCGATTACAGTGCTGGATGCAGAGGTGGATTCTCTAAGTTGCAATCTGATCAGTACTGGCTGATTTGGCATAGAATCTAAGGGATTATGTGTTCTTCACACAAGATCTGCCACAAAGAAGTATGGACTTTTCTCCCAATGAATCCTCAGGTTAAACTCACCCAGAATAGTCTCAGATAGGCAGTAGTGAGGCAGAGGCAGAAGCAGGCAAAAGAAACACAGCAGAATAACCAGGGGTGAAGAGATAAGTAGTCCAGAATGAGCAAAGTTAGATCCATGAAACCACAAGAATTAAGTAGAAGTCCAAGGGGTAAGCAGGAGAAACATCAGGTAGGTTGGGGTCAGCAACAGGAGTGGTAGACTTAAAGGGAACCTGTCACCTTGAAAATGCAATGTAATATGCAGGCAGAATGTTATAGAGCAGGAGGAGCTGAGAAGATTGATTTATAGTTTTTATAGAAATGATTTTGCAACATTTGGAATTTATTAATTTAAATCCCTACTCATTCTGGGCTTTGAGAGGGATAAAACTCATCTATAGATAGGTAACCCATTGTTATTTTACTGCTGCTGAGAGGGAAACATGTTAGCAACCATCAGTGAAAAACGCATCGCACCCGCACTTGCTTGCGGATGCAATTTGTTTTTTACGCAGCCCCATTCACTTCTATGGGGCCAGGGCTTCGTGAAAAACGCAGAATATAGAACATGCTGTGATTTTCACGCAACTCAGAACTGATGCGTGAAGAACAACGCTCATGTGCACAGACCCATTGAAATTAATGGGTCAGGATTCAGTGCGGGTGCTATGCGTTCACGTCACGCATTGCACCCGTGCCGAAAACTCGCTTGTGTGAAAGAGGCCTTAGAATAATAGTAGGTGTAGAATATTGACAATAGTATGATGGTTCTATTGTTCTCTTGATAGGTCTAGCTAAAGATGCCCACAGAAGAACATTGCACTTATCAGTGTCATGTGTGATGCTCTAATTAACTCACTTATCCCTCTTCCCTCACTGATTGGAGCGATGGTCTGATGGAGAAAGTCAGGCAAGGCTGCTTGCCATCCTAAAAGTCTAAATAAAGAGGAAGTTAAAGAGCCAGGACAGGAAGTATAATGCATGTTCTTACTAAAATTCTATTCAGTGCACCCTGTTTTTTGTACAAACATTTTACATACAGTACAATATTCAAATATACAGTAGGCTGATAAAATGGTAGAAAAATAATTTTGATGGTAGTATCTCTAAAAGATGTGAATACTCCTTGAGAATTTTCCCATACAATAAACACACTTTACTAAATATAAGTAATTAAATCACATTTTGTATTACAGTTCATATAGAGGGTAATTTATTATCCAGAAATACGCCTATACAGATGGCCTATTTCTGGTGCAGTTTGCGACCAAATTATGAATGCGACTTTTCCCTGCTGACAGCAGGTCTAAAGAAAAAAGCGTGGTGTTGATAGGCCAGCAAGGAAGCTGGCTTACATTTAAACTGGCGCTGGATGCGCCAAAGTTATTTAGAGGCCTGCTCCTCTTCGTAACTTTGGAGGATCCACTGCCAGATATAGGGGTTATTAAAACAGGTGTCTAAAATGTCGGTCTTAATAAATGACCGCCATAGTGTTTGTTACTAATATTCTATGGAAAATTGGCAATCTTCCTATATAAGTCATAATGCAGGTGAAATATTTCTACAAAACTTGGGATATATACCATTTGTTGGAGGGGTCAGGTGATCATATTTCTTAGCATTCTAAGAAACATAGAGATTTTTGATGTTAGGCCATGTTCTTCAATTCTTAAAAATGGTGGTGATGATCCATTATGCAATATTATAGTTAGAGATGAGCAAAGTTAAAAAAAATTCAATATGGCGGCTTCACTGAGGTTCCACAAGAATTTTGATTTCAACCCCAGAGCTCTCCTGTCCTACAGGTGGGAACCCTTCTTCTGCCATGTGCTTTTCCTCCTTTACCACATCATCTAATATCAATGTGAATATGTAATCAGGAACATCCAACTCCTCCTTTATCTGCATTGTGCTGACTTTTCTAGGACATGGAGACTTTGAAGGATGATTTGAAAGAAGTAAAGCCAACAAAAGATTAGGGAGGTCATCATTAAGACCTGTGTCCCCCTAAGGGGTGCAGACTGGATGGTATTGGTTGGCACACTGGCACCGGAATAATAAAGGCTTCCATCTTATTGGTATTAAATTACAGCTGATGTAGGAATAAATACATGTAGGAATAAATCAATAAAACTGACACAGCATAAGTCTCCCTGCACACTCCCTCCAGTCTCCCTGTACTCTCCCCTCCAATATTCTTCTATTAATCGTTTCCAGCAACACTGACCGTAGCATATGAGTGCTTGCCACATTTCTCCCTATGCTCACGTCACAGGGCAATGGCGGAGACCACGCGGGATGAGGGTTTTATAGGGCTGTGACATCACAGGTGATGGCTATTTGTGGATTAGCTTGTTGCAAGGCGTTATGAGCAATCTTGCGTTTCCAGGCTTCTTATTTTCACCTTGTAACACGTGCAGCTACCATTTTAGGAAAAACTGATTAGTTACCACAAAATTTTCCTAAACTTTGACCCAAATTCCGCTTTGAATGCTTCGCACAACACTAATTGTAGCATTAATACTTCAGATTAGCTTACTAATTTTAATAATAGCTAATTATTAATTAATTAATAATTAATTAATACGTATACATTAGTAAATACAGAGATATAGTTATAACACACTTATATATACTAAGGGTTTAAAGAAGAATATAGCGTGCTTATAAAACCGATCATTATAAATTTATGGGTAAATGCAGCAGAAAGCTGCTCAAATGGTGACCATGACCTAACAGAAGATTGGTTAAGTCTTTTTAACTTCTACTGTGATTATGATACCACAAAAAAAATGTAAATAAAATACTTAATAGGAATAAACCTATAGTCATATAGGTGATTAGGTGTTTATATCCGCGGACAGTTAATAGAGGGAGGGGAGTAACTCTCCCTGGATGTCCCTAAAAACCTAGGCCCTAAGCCCAGGGATATCCCCATATGGTAGAGATACCCTGTCCCTTTTTTTTCTGGGTCTTTGTATTTATTGTGAAGCAAAAGTAAATTGGATGGGGGAAAAAATTGTTTTGGCGCACCTTTGTAATTTATGATGGTGTATATTTGTATATTTGTAATATCTACCCCCTACTTTTATCTTTTGTCTTGTTTTATTGAGAAGAAGAAAATGATAAATAAATATAATTTAAAAAAAAGAAGAGATACCCTGTCCCCGTACCTATGGCTATAGTCAACCTAAAGTAACCCTATCTACTGTACAGTCGTGGCCAAAAGTTTTGAGAATGACACAAATATTAGTTTTCACAAAGTTTGCTGCTAAACTGCTTTTAGATCTTTATTTCAGTTGTTTCTGTGATGTAGTGAAATATAATTACACGCACTTCATACGTTTCAAAGGCTTTTATCGACAATTACATGACATTTATGCAAAGAGTCAGTATTTGCAGTGTTGGCCCTTCTTTTCCAGGACCTCTGCAATTCGACTGGGCATGCTCTCAATCAACTTCTGGGCCAATTCCTGACTGATAGCAACCCATTCTTTCATAATCACTTCTTGAAGTTTGTCAGAATTAGTTTGTCAACTACTCATTGAACACATGCTGCTAAAATGGTGCCTCTATTTACGGTAAAGGATCTGATTAGTATTATATCAAGTGCTCTAAGCTTATATTTAAAGTAGCTTACAGCTAGATCTCTGTCTTAAAATATAGAGGCAAAACAAAGAGGGAATAATATTCCTAAAGCCGTTATCTTCAGCAAGAACAGTTGATGTGAGTTATAGTCACCGGTGTAATGTACAATCCTATTAGTCGTTCATGCCTTCCAATGCACTGGGATTATGCGTTCAGTAAAAAGCATGCCGACTATAAAGACCTTGTTGTGAAATCAAGCAACATTAACTCATTAAGTCAATAATTCATGGGCTCTTTTATCTAAAGTGGCAACATCACACCATCAATTCACAAAACAGCCACTTCTCTGAAGTGTATGTGATGATAATAATGGATTTTCAAACAATACACACGCGCAGCAAGGTCGCTGTGCACAGATGCAGTGGACACCGTGGTATGACCCAGGTCAGCAAAACAAGCTTTATTATTGAACCTAATTATGAACTATCAAGACAATGGTCTTGACTAAACTGTATCCTCAGGGATTATTCAGAAACCATTGAGATGTTTTTGTTTCATATCTGCTGCTATACGCAATAGAGTTTGTGTAAAGTCATTTGGCTTTCACTAAACCATTATATAATTGATTGCAATGAGAGCGTTACATTATATCAATAATCTAATTACTGATATTTTATTTGCAACACTAAATGTCATTTATGGAGAACACATACTGAATAGATTTAATAGACTACTGAGCACAGCTTGTCATTTATACATTATGTCGTACATGTGATACACTAAACATAATTAAGGCTTTAATGGATATTAAAGAAATTATATCAATAGAGCATGTACCGCCCACTAAAGTGAGTGAGGCAACTTCTAAATTACTATTTGTCTTCAAAATTATTAGATGATATGGAATTTTCATTGTATTGATGTCTTACAGCCACCACCATTATAGGAGCCTCTAAGCACAAATTGCCTAGTACCTTGAACTCCTTTCATCAAGTAGACCCCACCTTAAGTTATGTATGGTTTTACAAATGTTTGCTCTTACAAAATAGAGTGGAGCATTATAGTTTGCTTTTGCAAAATCTAGAAACCCTCTTCAAAAACGCCTTCCCCATTTTCCTTCCTGAATGTCCTCCTTTTATTCATGCAGCACTAGATACCTGACTAACATATGAATAATGATAATTTCCGTAGTTACATCATTCATAGTTACATATGTGGTGAAGTTTAAAAAATGTTCTGTGGAGCATTTTTTGTTATTTTTAAGAGGAGGGTAAACGCAGGGCAGTCAGCCCAGGAACGAGGACAGGGAGTCTCCACCACAAGGTGACGTCCCTGGGCTGAGGTTATAGCTAGGGCGAGCTTAGGGAGAGTATAGGTATACCCACTCCTCCCCTCTGCTGCCCTGTGTTCACTCATCCCTCTTTTAGTGTATTGACGACTAGCTCCCAGACATATTTTTGCATCTATTATTATTGTTGTATGTCTTTTTCACTTATGCACTGGTGAACCACCACGGTGGTATTTTTTTATAATTTGATTAGTAAAAGTTATGTTTTAAAGGGATCAATACTGCTGGACATTACACTGTGATTTTCAGATCCTTTTTCATTGATTTATATTGACTAAGCTGGACATCGAAGTTTAAAAAAGACACAGGTCCATTAAGTCCAACCTATAATCCTAATGTGTAAATCCACTATGAGGTGGGTGCCAATTGCCCCATACTAAAGGAGTATTCTCATCTCAGATACTGATAACATATCACTAGGATATGCCATCAATAATGTGTCTCTCATCTCTGGGACCCACTCCTATCTTCAGGACGGGCCCTATAAAGTGAAGAATACACCGTACAAGATGCAGTGAATATAGAGAACATCAAGCATGAGTGATGCTTTCTCCATCTATTTGGGGGCTCCATTCTGGAGATAGGAGAAGGTCCTATAGGTGGAACCCGCACTTATCTGACATTGATGGCCTATTCTAGTGATACGCCTCAATGTCTCAGATGAGTATAACCTTTTAATGGACAAAAAGTCCTTCACAACTCCATAGAACTTTGGAGTTGTGAAGATGTCTTACATTTAGAAGTGGCGGTGGATCTGCCGAAGTTATGTAGAGGCCGGCATATGTTCATAACTTTGGCGGATCCACCTCCAGTGCAGGGCTTTATTAAGACTGGCGTCTAAAATGCTGATCTTAATAAATGTGCCCCATAATGTCCAAAGCATTACCTCAATCTAGTCTCGAATTTACCTCCTCATGGAAGCTATTCAAATTAGTTTGATTGGACCAATTCCTCAAAAACCCAATCTTCAAATATTCTACTCACAAAAGAGGTAGAAATTACAGGTCTATACTTTCTGGGCTGACTTTTCTACCCCATTTTGAATATTTTCACCACATGTCCTATGCACCAGTCCTGCAGAACACACCCAGTCATTACAGAAACCTTAAAAAAAAGGGTCTCTCTATGACAGTACTTAAATGGTCTGGCAATTATTTCAAATGTCCACAAGCCACCTGGTAATTGCTCTCTCCACTTGGAAAGGTGCCTAGGGGATGAGGGTAGTGGGGCCACACTATGCTGCTCTACAATAGATGAAAATTATATGATACTGCCTACAAAATGCCATAATGTCTGACCAGCCTGACAGGAATGTTTACCAATGTATAATTGTAAGTGCAAGAGTGCAGTGTGTAGTGAGACTCCGCCCCCTTACCCTCCTAGGCAGCTCTGCAAGTGGAGGCACCAGTCCTGCTCACATTCTAGGACAAGTTTCTGGCAGCTATTTTATATCATTTCCATGGAAACTCTTTAATTCCTGTGGAACTTTGGGGTGAATGCCATCAGGAACCAGTTTTAGGCTCCATTCACACGTCCGCAGAATGTGTCCGCATCCGTTCCGCAATTTTGCGGAACGGGTGCGGACCCATTCATCCTCTATTGGGACAGAATGGATGCCGACAGCACACAGTGTGCTGTCTGCATCTGCAATTGCGGAGCGCGTCCCTGATCTTCGGGTCTGCAGCTCCGCAAAAGATAGAACATGTCCTATTCTTGTCCGCAGCTTGCGGACAAGAATAGGCATTTCTATGGGGGTGCCGGGCTGGTGTGTTGCGGACCCGCAATTTGCGGATGCGCAACACATCACGGACGTGTGAATGGAGCCTTAAGGTGGTGCTCTACTTCTTTCTAGGTTAAGCAGGGAGCACTTGTTAGAACATTTTACATGATCCCTAATCATGTCACCTGTCATTAGATCTCCTATATAAATAACGTTGGCCTTTTCCTCATCCTTCTCCACAATTAAACCCAGAATATTTTTGAAAGGGTCCACCTCATAACAGTTTTAAATTTATTATTATTTATGTAGTTGAAGAATGCTTGTTGTTTTTTTTTTACTGTCTCTGGCAATGGTTCTCTTTGTTTCAGTCCTGTCTGCCTTTATGTGTCTTTTACACAGTGCGTTTTCCTTTATAATAATAAGGTTCAATTATTAGTCAATTTTACTCTTACCAGGCACCCTTCCACAGGCCTGCTGAGTCTGCAGGTTTACCAAGCCCTTACTGCACATGTCCTGTACCGCATAACTGT
This sequence comes from Bufo gargarizans, assembly GCF_014858855.1. Taxonomy (NCBI): domain Eukaryota; kingdom Metazoa; phylum Chordata; class Amphibia; order Anura; family Bufonidae; genus Bufo; species Bufo gargarizans. Next base: position 164,722,062 of record NC_058081.1, read on the forward strand.
CTAATATTACATCAATATAGATGTCCGGTACATAAGTTCAAAATTGTCATTATCTAATTGACCTTAAAGTGGTTCAGCAAATGGCATTTAGCATGTAGACAACGTTCATACAAGGCACTTACTAATGTATTGTAATTGTCCTTATTGTCTAATTTGCTGTCCTGATTCATTTTTTCATTAGATTATACACTGCTTGTTCCCAGAAGTCATGGCCACCACTAACTGTCCTAGCCATTTTCCTATAGTGTGCAAGCAGAACTAGATTGCAGGGTGGCCCTAACCATTGGATATGCGTAGTGATTGTCATTAAAGATGAGTCAATTTCTCAAAGATTTGATTCGATCGGTTCACCGAATTTTCCGAAAAGATTTGATTCCATCCGAATTAATTTGCGGCGAATCAAGTTAAAAAACAGCTATTTCCTGGCTGCAGAGGGCCTGTATAGTGATGTAGAACACTGTGCCTTGCAGTAACACGCATAGGCAGTCTGCTTTGGTAGTGAAACAATACTTTGAGTCAGTATGACATGCAGATGACAGGCGTAGCTCTTAGAATCACTGCACACTTCACTTCTTTGGGCAGTCACGGGGCCAAAACTGACCAAATAACTCAACTGTGAACTCAGCCTTACAGGATGATGTTAACGTCAGGTATAAAGTATCGTGCAGAGGTCCAAGATCCTACTATAGCATGAAAGACTGCACTTCTTTTACACCGTCAGCTGACTCCACATAGATGTCTATAGAACCTGTTCTATTAAAGGGAGTCTGTCACCACATTTGACCATATTAGACAGATCCTATAGCGTTATATGTGCCACCCAGCAGTTAAAAATGGTACCTTTGTTGCATATAACCGAGTCTTCTTTCTGCCAAAAATTAACTTTGAAGATTGTGTAAACGAGCCCTCTCAAGTGCCGAGTCTCGTAGCAGGCGCATGCGCAATGCGATGCCCGGTCCTGGCAGGGCATCGCAATACCTACTGCGCATGCGCCGGCTACGAATTTGTCCGCGCAGCCGCAATGGAAAAAGCGAGGGGAGGGGAGTATACGGGCGGGCACAGGCACAAGGAGGGCAGGGTTATGAGCCGTTAGGGAGGTCTGGTCTTGGGCTCGGAAGATTGAGACACCGCCCTGGGCACTTGAGAGGGCTCGTTTACACAATCTTCAAAGTTCATTTTTGGCAGAAAGAAGACTCGGTTATATGCAACAAAGGTACCGTTTTTAACTGCTGGGTGGCACATATAACGCTATAGGATCTGTCTAATATGGTCAAATGTGGTGACAGACTCCCTTTAAATACTTATACAAGTAGAGCCCCCCGAATAGAGTGGAGAGTGTGTCAGCAGCAAGTTTGTGTTGACGTCACTGATTATTTTGCCCTTCTTCTGAGCCGTCGCAACAATAACCCCCCAAAAAACGGATTCTGTCTGTTGAGCATCCACCTTCACTCGGTCATCATTTGTTCAGTAATCCATCAGTATAGCAATGGCCGGACTGAGGGGGACGGAGCCCCCTTTAGGGGAGGCCCCCATGACGGGGGTTTGGTTTAGTGAGCTGGGTTGTGTAGACTGGGGTGGAGTGAAGGGGGGGCTATAGGTAGGGAGAAAGGATAGAATAGGTTAGTTTGAGTGAGGGGGGTGGAGTTAAGGGGTTAAATAGGCAGGGAGGAGGAAGGCAGGGCGCCATTTTAGGTAGAAAGAAAAGCTCCCACCCACCCTTCCCTTTTGTTTTGTGTTTAGGGGATTGGGGTTGTGGTATGGGGAGGGGTTCGTTGGGGAGTTGTTATGTCATGGCGGCTTGTGGCGGTGGGGGGGGGTCCTTGGAGTTGGTCACGGTGGAATCTGAGGACAATTGGGGGGGCCCCATGGTTGGGGCTGGACTCCCAGGTGGACCGAGCGGTTGTGGTGATTCGAGGGGGGGTCATTCGGTGGTGCCTTTGAGCTGGGCGTTATGGCTGGAGGCAAGAATGGCTCACCCTGTTTCGGCAGCTAGATGTTTCGGGGCTTCAAAGACCTCCCCCCATTGGGGATTACAGTATTATGTTATGGTTATTTTGCAATTGTTATTTAATAAACGGCTGCTGTGGCCATTACATTTCCAGTTGGTGGTCCGAGTCTTATTGGGATCGGGGTTCTGTGGCGGGGAGGTGTAATGGTGGGTAATGGGGATTAAAAGGAGTGTATTAAGGTAAGTGGAGGTGGCGAACGATGCATAATCAATACCCCCGCCATGCTAATGCCCTTAAAAAAATAGGAGTGGATCTAAAACAGAGATGACACGTGAATGGAATATTTTAATTCATAAGCCAATTCTGATGGGATCATACAGGCCTTACAGCTGCTACACATACAGGATCAGTTGTGTGTCTGATTTTTGATGATGTCAACCAGGCCAAAAAGGTAAAATAGTGGCCCAGTCAGAAGTGGGGAGGGTGGGAACAGCATGAGAAGTCAACAGAGTGGCCCAATGACATAGTGTGGTGGTGGCAGCAGTATCAGTAGACGACAGAGTGGGAATGTGACATAATGTGGAGGTGGCAGCAGCATCAGGAGACCACAGAGTGGCACAATGACAGAGTGTGGAGGTGGCAGCAGCAGGATCAGGAAACCACAGAGTGGCAGGGTGACATAGTGTAGAGGTCGCAGCAGCATCAGGAGACCTACAAGTCACCTGGTGACAGAGTGGGGAGGTGGGTGGCACTAACAGTACCCGCTGACGATGGTGGGTGTAAGAAGGAGCACTTGGCATCAGATGTGTGGCATCAGGTGGGTGGCAGCATCAGAATAGTAGCTGAGGCAGATAGCCAGAAGAAACCGGTCTCTTTTGTCAAGGTTTGGGTGAGGCAGCATGGATTATATAATCTGATACATCAGGCATTAGTGGGTGGAAATCCTGGCTGATCCACACCTGATTCATCTTGGCAAAGGTTAGTCTCTCCACATTTTGGGTGGACAGGCGAGTTCTCCTTAGGGTAACTATGGCCCCTGCCGCACTAAACACCTGCTCTGATGCCACACTACTGGCCGGGCAGGCCATCTTTTCCAGGGCAACCTCAGCCAGTTGCGTTCGCAAATCCAGTTTGGCTGCCCAGTAGTCCAGTCGATCTTCAATGATGGCTGGCGGGGTACACTCCAAGTATGCCACCACCTGCTAGTTCAGGTTCGGCTCTATGTCTAGCTGCTAGTGAGTAGTTTCTTCACTATGCGGGTGAAGAAAGCTGTTCATCAGCGACTCTAGACTCTAGTGATGGACGAACATCGGCCCGGACAGTTCGAGAACGCAAAAGCGCAAACACGATCAAATGTTCGCGAACCTCAAGTTCGCAGCAGGCCCCATTCACCTTAATGGCAGGTGAACCTGAAAAACCTTCAGCTCATATTTGCAGCCACCAAATACTTAGTAGAAGTGCACAAATAGTCCCACAACATGGACAGTGACAGACTAGAGGGGGATCAATGACAAAAATTCCAACATAAAATATGTGTCTTAATCAGGGGACATTTTTATGCGTCTTAAAGCTAAATTCTCTTAATTGTGCCCTGTTGCGCTACTTAAATGCACTATATAGAAAGTATATTATTGATATATACCACCCCTGCTTCAATCAATTTTTTTGGGGGGTAACTGGTATATCACACCAGTAGAAATGATTTGTTCCAATAACCCTTGTCCCTCTATATACCTGCGGTATCGCAGCAGAACAGCACACAACTGCTGCACAATACAAATGCACTATAATATACTTTCTATGTTAGAAAGTATATTATAAAATTGAAATTGATTGGGTGGTTGCCTCTCACCTAGTGGTTATGATGGGTGCTACTAGCTCACAAATCGGATACCCGACCCAAAATGGTATAAATATTGGAAAAAGAAGGGAGTGAGCACTCACAACACTTGGACCATAGGATACGAGATGTATTTATTTGGGTAGGACCTGCTGCGTCCAATAGATAAAAATCAATCACACATAACATATGCTAAAATACAATAAAAAATATCATAAAAAATTCCAATAAAAAATTGGTACCAATGAGAAATACCCTGAGGGTGGGGTGGAAACCTTATTGGCACATCCTGAACATAGATATTGCTTGAAGACACATTTAAACCGCATATAATAGGGGCACTATTGGTGTTTGTTGTGCCACAATCCGCAGTTCATTGCTATTCAATACCTAATTACTGGAGGTATAGAATCACATGTATTGCATGCACTGTTATTATTGTTGTGCCACAATCCACAGTTCAAATGGAAGTGTCCCAAGAATGTCTGTAATAAATCACTCCAAGTGCTAGTTTATTTCTTAGTGCATACAGATAATATCGTTGATATATAGTTCCAGCACTGTAGCACAGTAAATCTCTCCAACGGTTATCCTCTTGCAGCTATTGATATAACCGTCCAGAACGGTAAGTTTTGGATCGCTGCTATTCAAGTTAGTAATTCAGGTTCCTACCTGAGTCCCGACACTGCGTCCCGCTGCTGTGTCTCATAGTCCTTCCACGAGGTACGTTCGGTGTCGGTCATTTCGGCGTCTCGTCTCAGCCGGATGACGTCACAATCACGAGACTGGATAGACAGGACTGATGCCTTAGCAGTAACGTCCGTTACTATATGTTGGAGCGGTAGTTAGTGCTGAGGATTTTCTTATCGCATGGCCATGCAATTCTTTAATAGAGGTTCCGCAGGTTGAGTGGGCGCTTCTTCCTATCACCAGACACGTTTCGGGGTGTCTGCACCCCTTCCTCAGTGATTGAAGCGCTCAACATCCCACACCGCCTTTTATAATGCATTCAGTAATCCGGAAATTCAGGATTCTGGATCGTTTGGGTACTATTCTTCCAATGCGGTTTTGATGCGATATGGTTGCGATTTCTTCAGTTTAGATGCGTTTTTTTCTAAATATGCAACTAACATATTACAAGGCTGTGCCATACTAAATATTTAGGTTAAAAATCACATTTTAATAGATATAAATCGTTCATAAGTAAAAAACACAAAATATACATATTTTTTTGCAACTATTTATCGCTGGCAGAACCTCGACCCTTTCTCATATTCAGATTTTCATATTTTTATATTTTATATTTCTTATTTTTTAATTCCTTTTTGAAACTATAAAAATAATGTCTCCCAGTAAGGATAAAGGTCTCTCAGCTTATGTATTAGAAGGGATTTGAAAGTATATTTAATTATTTATATTTTTATAATGTATATTTTGTGTTTTTTACTTATGAACGATTTATATCTATTAAAATGTGATTTTTAACCTAAATATTTAGTATGGCACAGCCTTGCAATATGTTAGTTGCATATTTAGAAAAAAACGCATCTAAACTGAAGAAATCGCAACCATATCGCATCAAAACCGCATTGGAAGAATAGTACCCAAACGATCCAGAATCCTGAATTTCCGGACTACTGAATTCATTATAAAAGGCGGAGTGGGATGTTGAGCGCTTCAATCACTGAGGAAGGGGTGCAGGCACACCGAAACGCGTCTGGTGATAGGAAGAAGCGCCCACTCAACCCGCGGAACCTCTATTAAAGAATTGCATGGCCATGCGATAAGAAAATCCTCAGCTCTAACTACCGCTCCAACATATAGTAACGGACGCTACTGCTAAGGCATCAGTCCTGTCTATCCAGTCTCGTGATTGTGACGTCATCCGGCAGAGACGAGACGCCGAAGCGACCGACACCGCACGTACCTCGTGGAAGGACTGTGAGGCACAGCAGCGGGACGCAGTGTCGGGACTCAGGTAGGAACCTGAATTACTAACTTGAATAGCAGCAATCCAAAACTTACCATTCTGGGCGGTTATATCAATAGTTGCAAGAGAATAACCGTTGGAGAGATTTACTGTGCTACAGTGCTGGAACTATATATCAACGATATTATCTGTATGCACTAAGAAATAAACTAGCACTTGGAGTGATTCATTGCAGACATTCTTGGGACACTTCCATTTGAACTGTGGATTGTGGCACAACAATAATAACAGTGCATGCAATACATGTGATTCTATACCTCCAGTAATTAGGTATTGAATAGCAATGAACTGCGGATTGTGGCACAACAAACACCAATAGTGCCCCTATTATATGCGGTTTGAATGTGTCTTCAAGCAATATCTATGTTCAGGATGTGCCAATAAGGTTTCCACCCCACCGTCAAGGTATTTCTCATTGGTACCAATTTTTTATTGGAATTTTTTATGATATATTTTTTATTGTATTTTAGCATATGTTATGTGTGATTGATTTTTATCTATTGGACGCAGCAGGTCCTCCCCAAATAAATACATCTCGTATCCTATGGTCTAAGTGTTGTGAGTGCTCACTCCCTTCTTTTTCCAAAGTATATTATAACATTGTACAAGAAAGGCAATCCATTAGAATATACATAAAGATAAAACATAACCTTTAATAATGTTACTATTAAAAGATATCCCTCAAAATGAAAATAAATCAAATTATTAAAGTTAAGCAAAAAGCTTAGATGTGGTCGGCAATAACAAGTGCTCGGCGGCACCAAATCAGAAACCATATGTATCAGTATCCATGAATCCCGGAGGGAAAGCAAAAAAACATCTATCCCTGGGCTAGATGATGATGTGGTATCGAAGGACAGGGTGGACAAAGAACTGTCCCTGATATTGCCCTACAGGGGGTGCTATTCTGGCCCTGATAGCCTAACCACAGACCACCTGCCCTGATAAGAGCGACCCCATCCGGAACCTTACCCTTTATAAAAATGTCCCTAGTATGTCCCTAAGCTCCTGACTTCCAGGTGATCACTATTTAGATCTATCTATGTGTTTTTGACTCATTATAAAAGTAAATTATAGGTATATTACACCCCTCTGTGTATCACACCTATCGATAGCACACCTATACCAGACCTTAAAAGGACTTTTGTGGCCCTATTAGCTAGCGTTTGGTGTCTCTAACAGCCTGTCCCTGCTCCACACAGCAACCTCTCCCTACACTGGCAAAATACTGAATGTAAAATGGCGGCCAGATCGGGTTTATTTATAAGGTAGGGGGTATGTTCATGTGCTGAAATGTCTCAAATGGCTGCCCTGTACCATCTGATGGATGTGTCATGGGTCAAAGTTCTTCACAATGTAAAAGAATATGGCAGGCGCGAATATCGCCAGATGTTCGACTAACTGCAAACGAGCAAAGTTTGCCGCAAAACAACCGCCGGACGAACAATTCGTCTGCCACTATGCAAGCAAGTGAGCATGCATTGGGGCATTTACACAAGTGCCTCAGAGGGATTCTCTGCCTCCATCTCCACTTCATACTGCCACCGTGTGTCTGGGTTGTCATGGTGCAGTTCACCGTGATGTGTGCTGCCGTGTAGGCTGGCTGCACGTCCCCTAGTGTACTGGCTGCAGGTTTCTGTGTAGGCTGGTTGCTACGTGCTGCGGGCTGGCTGCGGTGTCTAGTGTGTACTATGCCCATGTACGTGTGTACCCCTTTGACTGTATCTGTATTTCTGTTTCGCCCAGTTCTGTATCGTGTATGCTGGTTGCCAGGGGCAACGTCCGGTTTTGTTCCTGTGTGTCCTGGCTGTCTGAGCTCCGGTGCTGATGGGGTTAACTCCCCCTGTCTGCTGTGCCAGGGTGTGTATTCCCAGGTGCCTTGCTACCCAGCTATATAGTCCTGACTTCTCAGAGGTCCTTTGTGGGATCCCTGTCAAGTGACATGGGTCATCTGCCTCGTCTTCCTCATCTCCCTCCTGCTCCTCCTCTCCTGTCACCTGTGTAGAAAAACCACCCATTTTGCTACACATTGCTTGTGCTCCAATGTCCTCTTCCAGTTCAGCCCCCACAGGGCCTATGAGATATAGGCTTCACGTCTCCAGTCCCCTCAGCCAGATTTAGCAGCATCTGTTCTAGGATATGAATCAGTGGAATGACATTGTTCATCCCATAGTCCTGGCGACTGACAAATAAAATGGCTTCCTCAAAGGGCGCAAGCAAACGGCAGGCGCTACGCATGAGCAAAGTGGCTCCTGCAAAGGCAGGTGATCTACCCTGGGCACGTTTGTCTCCCAACCATCCACTGCTGCCAGCCTGCTGGCTCCCAGCCATGCTACCGAATTGCTGGTTCCACTGCTGCCTCATGTGCAAACTGCCAACCTCTTCTCCCAATGATGATGAAGCCCCTTCGTCACCTGGCTCCCAATTGCGATCAGCTACATCATCATCGAGTACTGTCTGCACGTCACTTATGTCCTCCTCAATGGTCTCTGGGTCAGGAGCCTGACTGCTCGCAACACCAGCTCACATGTCACTCTCCTCCTCACTACTTGCCCACCTACTGGAGGAAGCGCCAGATGTCTCTGCCATATCTTGGCTGGCCAGTAGCTGCTGACTGTCCTCTAGTAGCTCATCCTCGCTGTATAGTGGAGCTGAGCCAACAGCATATAATACTTCTCTGGCTGAGGGAACAGAAAATGAAAGAGGCAGCTTGAGGACAGGTGAGGGCACAGGGCCTGCTCCCGGGCCTTGGCAACTAAGGGTAATGTCTGACGAACCCACCATTTAGGCCTCTGCCCCTCCCCTGTGCAGGGCCTGTCACTTTTCTGTCTGACAAACTGTTAGATCAAATAAGTAAATAAAAAGGAAATTACCGCAATAAATGCCAAAAAAGGGCTGTAATTTTCTCACTTCAACACACAACGGCTAATAAGCCCCCTTTTCCCCCACTAACACGCTGCAAAAAGTGCTTTAATTTTCGCACTGCACCACACAACAGCTAATAAGACCCTTTTTTTTCCTACTAATATACGCAAAAAAAAAGGCTGTAGAACATATAACTGCGACCAATTTTTTTTGCCACTAATACACTCTAAAAAGGGCAGTAATTTTCTCACTTCAACACACAACGGCTAATTAGCCCCTCCCCCTACTAATACTCAACAAAAAAAGGCTTTAGAACATATATATAACTGCACCGCACAAGGGCTAACAAGACCCCAATAACAAGAACGGTTTGCTGGAATTACAGAGGTATCATCTATTGCAAACCTGAAATAAGCAGCAGTATAATGGCAATTGGAATCCCCAGTCATTGCAGCAAGGTGTAATAGGATTGTTCCTTTTAGGCCTCTTTCCCACGGGCGTGTGCGTTCAGTGATCGTGCTGCGGCCCGCAAAATGCGGGCCACAATGCATGAGCACAGTCCATGGGGCAGCCGCAACGGATCGCGGACCCATTCACTTGAATGGGTCCGCGATCCGGCCGTTCCGCAAAAAGATAGGACATGATCTGTAGTGCTTCCGTAGGGTTCCGTTCCGTGGTTCCGTTCCGCACCATTCTGCATCTCCGGATTAAAGTGAATGGGTCCGCATCCGTGATGCGTAATGCCCACGGAATGGCACCCGTGTATTGCGGATCCGCAAATGCGATCCGCAATATGGCAACGGGGTGCACATGCCCGTGGGAAAGAGGTCTTATCCAGGCTGTAAACACCCCTATTGAACCCTGTTTTGCTTCAATACTGTGGAATAATTCTTCCCTATCCTTTCCCTACACTTCTAATGCTCTTTCCCTGAACTTCTATTGAGCAAAATACAAGTTTTCAAGTCTTTCCTAGCACTGTCCCTAGCACCTTCTAACATCTCTCCCTGCACTAGGTACACTGGAAAATGGCTGAATCCAAGATGGCTGAGGCTATTTATAGGGCTGTGACATCACAGGGGCTGGCTGCTGATTGGCTGCATGCGTGGTATTGTGGGTGATCCCTTGTTCATTGCTCCATGTCCTAACATGTGCAGCAGCTATTTTAGGAAAAAATGTTATTCGTTACCACGAAGCGTGAGAGAGGTCGGATTCAGTGCGAATCAAATAATTCCTGAAATTCAGATTAAATTACACTTCGTCAGCTTCGATTTGCTCTTCTCAATGATATGTGATTGAAAAATTAATCAAACCAGCAAAGGAGTCAATATGGAAATTGGGTGTGGGAGATCATTCCTCAGACAACCATTAATAACCTCAATGATGAATGCCAAGACGTGTAAGTGTGTGTATCTTACGTGTCACGCTCATACTCCATACTAAATAAATGGAGATGTTTTAAATATTTTCTTAAATTTTTTTTAGCATTTGCATATCATTAACGTATCTATCGATCCTGGGATTTCCATAATTCCACTACTTTTCCTTCTTGGAAACTTGCAATTTCATTAGGATTTTATAACCACAATTAAAGATGAGCAATTCACTTGAAAGATTGGATTTTTTTATTTGGTATATTGTATCCCTAAATAAAGTACAGGACTTGGTATCGGTGTTATATTGAAAATACTTGTTTAAAGGTAAGAAAAAAAATGTCTAGATTTGCTGTTATTACTTGAAAAAGTCAATACAGATCAGAGCAGAAATTGTACTTTATTCCAGTTTCCAATAAAGAACAATTTTTATATACACCTAATAGATCTAGGAATATTAGGAACAATAGTTCACTGTTCTTCGTATATATATATATTTATCACTCTGAATCAGAGGTGATGCTTGGCACCTTATTGTTCCATTATCTACCAAATTTCCTCCAGGGAAAGAAGTACACTCCTATAGTCCACGTATGTGAAACTCATGGCCCTCAAGGTGTTGCAAAACTACAACTTCCATTGTGCTCAAATAAGCCTACAGCTATCAGGGCATGCTGGGGGTTGTAGTTTTGCAACAGCTGGAGGGACATAAGTTTGTCACGCCTGCTATTTTGTATACAGTTATCCAAAGTTATTTCATCACACATGAAAACCAAACATTGGTTCACATTATCTGCCTTCTTTTAAGATGCCCAAACACCTTCAATAGCATTTGGCCATATGCTCTTTTGACAGCTATCTCTGCTGCCAGAAACTTCTGGTGTTGCAATTGAGTGTGCCCAATCTTATTCTCCCATGTCATAAACATTATACTGTTGGTTTGTCTCAAAGTAAAAGGCAGGACTGGCCAACAATACTCTATTGTGTATAGGGGGCTCTAGGTTTGTAGACTTATGCAGTGGCGCCATAGCAAGGATCAAACCGGGCCCCTACATAGGACGTAAGGGTTTCTGTCTAAACCCTTTTCAATGACCCTTGGGCCATTTTTCCACTGCTTCATTTGCTAAAAGTTGTTCCTGTACAGGGTAGAGTCCTGACTCAAGTGTTTACCCTCAGTAGAAGAGGAGATGATCCCAACTAAGACAAGGCCCCCTCTTGCCCTGGGCCCCATAGCAGTCGCATGGTCTGCCGCTATGGTAGTTACGCCCCTGGACTTATGGGATAAGTAAAAATAGGATTTTGAAGCAAATGGTGTGAAATTTTGAATTGTGAATAAATAACTTAGGCCTCATGCATACAACCGTTGTCCTCGGATGTGGACCCATTCACTTCAATGAGGCCGCAAAAGATGCGGACAGCACTCCGTGTGCTGTCCGCATCCATTGCACCGTTTTGTGGCCCCACTAAAAAAATATAGCATGTCCTATTCTTGTCTGTTTTGCAGACAAGAATAGGCATTTCTACAATGGGCCACCTGTTCCACAAATTGCGGAAGGCACACGGGCGGCTTCCATTTTGCGGACTGCAAAAAAACGGAACGGTCGTGTGCATAAGCCCTTAGAAGAAAAATCTCAATATTACTTTATTAGAGCTATAGCAAAACAAATCCAGCACCAGAAACAGTTCAATAAAATCCACATTTTATTTCATGAAAAAAGAAAAAATTCCATATACAGGAGCCTACTCTCTCGTCTACATGTTTAGAGTAAAAAGCCTTACTCATGACCAATTCTAGACCTCCCAGTTAAAATGTCACACTCATCACATGATTAATAACCATATCTAAAATCAAACGATTAATCCTTGGGAGTTGCCATGTTTGATACGCCATTATTCACAGGAGTCTCAATCACTATTGCCACATTTGATTAGTCCCTGTTCTCAAAAACCTCACTCAATATTGAAGGATGAGCTCATGCCGCTTGTCATTCCTTGCAGATCATACCTTGTGGCTCTCTAAACTGCAACACAAAGATCCAATAATATTCTCTATTTAAAAGTTTTTTAAAGGGAATAAGTAAGCTCCAAAACACCCCCTAAACTAGAGTAAGCGGTGTATTACGGATTACGGAGTTTGCTCCCACAAACCAGCAGTAAAATGCATTGAGAGGACTCCTCTTTGAGTCATCTCCATTATGTGTGGGAGAACACGTGACTCCTCTCAATCCATTTTACTGCTGATTTGTCAGAGCACAGGATCGGAATGCAGGTCAGTATTAAGATAAAAATTGCAAAACTGAATTCAGCACCATTTACTCTATTTACTGCTTACTCTAGTTTAGGGGGTGTTTCGAGGTGACAAATTCCCTTTAAGATGATCTCCTTCTCACTTTGGTGTTTATACCCTTTCTATACCAGATACTTTTAAACTAGCCAGACTGCCTCCATGTATTTCTTTAAAATGGGCTGGTGGTTTGGTGGTACACCGCAGATATTGCTTAATACAGGTGACACAAGTGGCTATATACTGTATACTATGTAAGAGGTGCTACAATTATTGTAGCTGGTGATGTTGGAAGAAAGTTTTGTGACAGTTGATTAAAACCTATTATTAACATCAACATTTGAAAATACTTTGCATTTCCTGTGGCCGCATTTCTGTAAGCCCAGCACTGGCAGCCATGTATGTCCTCCTCTCTTCCCTTGATGATCTGAAAATATCCTTATCGAAAGGAGAGACTGCAAGCCTAACATTGGTGCCCTCCTAGCTGCCACTCTAATCTGTGTCAGCAGTATATACAGTGCTGCCCATAATTATTCATACCCATGGCAACTTTTGAATTAAAGTTACTTTTATTCAACCAGCAAGTAATTTTTTGACGGGAAATGACATAGGTGTCTCCCAAAAGATAATAAGACGATGTACAAGAGGCATTATTGTGGAAAAAAATACAATTTCTCAGCTTTTATTTACATTTGAGCAAAAAATACAAGATGTTCCGCACTGTGGAAAATCTCAGAGGACATGGTCGGAAGCCAAAAGTGACACCTGTGCTGGCCAGGAGGATAGTTAGAGAGGTGAAAAAGAATCCAAGGATCACCACCAAGGCCATCCTGGAGAATCTGGGCTCTGCTGGTGGCAATGTCTCAAGGCAGACAATTCAACGGACACTGCACACTGCTGGGTTCCAATTCTCCAGATAAGGCACACAAAAGCTCGCTTGTCCTTTGCAAAAGCTCATCTGGACAAAGAAGAAGACTTCTGGTCTTCTGTGTTATGGTCAGATGAAACAAATATTGAATTGTTTGGTCACAATGATGTTTCCTTCATTTGGCGAAAAAAAAAAGGAGAAGCCTTTAACCCAAAGCACAACATCCCCACTGTCAAACATGGTGTTAAGGGTATTTTTCAGCCAATGGACCAGGGAACCTAATCACAGTAAACGGCACCATGAAAAAAGAGCAATACATGAGGATTCTCAACGACAACATCAGGCAGTCTGCAGAGAAACTTGGCCTTGGGCACCAGTGGATACTTCACCATGACAATGACCCAAAACACACAGCAAAAGTGGTGAAGAAATGGTTAACAGACAACAACATTAACGTTTTGAAGTGGCCCAGCCAGAGTCCAGACTTGAATCCAATTGAGAATCTGTGGAGGGAGCTAAAGATCAGGGTGATGGCAAGAAGACCCTCCAACCTGAAAAATTTGGAGCTCATTGCTAAAGATGAATGGGTAAAAATATCTATGGAGACATGCAAAAAGCTGTAATAGCCAATAAAGGCTTTTCTATTGATTATTGAGAAGGGTATGAATGATTTTGGACTGGACACTTTTTGCTCAAATGTAAATAAAAGCTGAGAAATGTTTATTTTTTCCACAATAATGCATCTTGTACATCGTCTTATTATCATTTGGGAGACACCTATGTCATTTCCCGTCAAAAAATTACTTGCTGGTTGAATGAAAGTAACTTTAAATAAAAATTTGCCAGGGGTATGAATAATTATGGGCAGCACTGTATCTCAGTTGTTCATCTTGGAACAGTAAAGGGGCATATTTCCAAATTATGTTTTTTTTTATTTTTGCAACTATAGCTTGTAACAAAGGTAACATGCATATGATTTTTTTTTTTATCCTCTTTCAACCTACAGTGTTTCCAGTTAAAGACTATGTACACCTTGAAAGGCAATTTCTTTACGTTTGCGTTTTTCTCATTTTGGGCTTAAAATCATTTTTTTCAATTGGTCTTTATTAAAAATATTCAGCAACTTTGTCATAAAGGGTTAACTTCTGCCTAGCTGTGATAATCGTACTTTCACTTTGTCCTGATTATCTAATAACCCTTATCTCTAAAATACTAATAGCTCAAAAACACTTAATTAAGCCAAATTCATATTAGTAACATAAGAATTAAGCTATAATGAGTGTTTATAAGGTCCAGATCAGAGATAAGGAGCTGCTAGCTAATCTGCCTGATGGAACACAGTACAAACAGCATTAGGTTTTGTTGACGTCAATGATTATTTTGCCCTACCTCTGATCCATCAGAACAATACCCCCCAAAAAACGGATCCTGTCTATAGAGCATCCGCCTTCACCCGGTCAGCATTTGGTCAGTAATTCATCAGTATTGCTAATGCAAAAAAAAAAAAAACAGGAGAGGATCTAAAAACAAAGATGACACGTGAATGGAATATTTGCATTTCTTCTGTGTATTGTACCCACTCCTGCTTTTGGCTACCAAATCATAAGCAAATTCTTTTGCAAAATAGAGACCATGTAATGCAGATCTTACAAGTATTACATAGTATATAGTATAGCCGATATTCAATGTGGGGTGGCAGGGTGCTGTCCAAGTATGCCACTACCTGCTGGTTAAGGTTCTGCCTCAGGTCTAGCTGCTGCTGCTCGTAAGTAGTTTCTTCACTAGGCGGGTTAAGAAAGCTGCTCATCAGCGACTCTAGACTCAAGTTTCTGCTGATGGAGCTGGAACTGCTCCTACCCCCTCACCCTGCCACAGCAGCCATGGCAGAGCAACGTTCGCGCAGAGGCCCCCCCTGGTTAGACCTGCGAGAGGATATACGATGGCGCAGATAGGCAGCGACCAACTGACTACATAGAATGTCTCTATAGTATTTCAATTTGTCCTCCCTCTCAGTGGGTGTAAAAAAAAAAAAACATTTTGGACTGGTAGCGAGGGTCTAACAAGGAGGAGAGCCAGAAGTCATCCCTCTGCCGAATGCTGACAATTTAGCATGCATCAGGCCATTTGTGCAAGTGACTCGGAGGGACTCGCTGTCTCCATCCCCACTGCATACTGCCACAGTGTTTCTGGGTCCTCTGCCTCATCTTTCTCATCGCCCTGTAGCTCCTCCTGCTCCTCCTCTCCTTTCCTCCTGTGTAGAAAAACCACCCATTTCGCTACACATTGCTTGTGCTCCAATGTCCTCCTCCTCCAGTTCAGCCCCCACAGGGCTCATGTGGCCGTGAGATCTAGGCGCCACGTCTCCAGTCCCCTGACCAGCCAGATTTACCAGCATCTGTTCCAGGGCATGAAGCAGTGGAATGACGTTGTTCATCCTGTAGTCCTGACGACTGACAAATAACGTGGCCTCCGCAAAGGGCACGGGCAAACAGCAGGTGTCACACATGAGCTGCCACTGGCTGACATCAAAGTTACAGAGGAGTACTCCTGTCCACTTGAATCATCAAGAAATCGTTTATGACCTTTCTATGTTTGTATTGTCAGTCCAACATATAGAGCGTGGAATTTCAACGGGTGGAAACATTGCATGTCAGTCTATGTTGTGGATGCCGTTCTGCCGCTGCAGCTTAAGGTAGGTGTGCTTTGCGTTGTATGAGTGGATGAAGTGCATGCAAAGTTTCCTGGCTATTTTTAGGATGTCTAGCAGATGGGTGGAAGTCAGGATCTGCTTTACAACCAGATTAAACACGTGCGCCATGCTGGGCGCATGGCTCAGCCCTCCTTGATGCAGCGCCGACACCATGTTCTTTCCGTTGTCGTTCACCATGGTTCCGATTTTGAGCTGCAAAGGATAAAGACAGGATTTTATTTTTTGATGAAGGACACAGAGCAGTTCCTCCCATCTGTGACTCATTTCAACCAGACAAACAAGGTGCAGAACAGCTGTGGAGGCTAAGGACACGGTGGAGGATGAGGAGGCAGAGGCGGACATTGTCGCGGGCCAATGTCGCGGGCCAATGGAGTGAGAACATGGAGGCGGAAGCAGCGTCACCTGGCCAAGTTTCTGGTGTGGCTGTGCAGGAACCACATTCACCCAGTGGGCCGTAAAGGACATGTATTGGTACTGACCGTAGTTACAGTTCCACACGTCGGCGCTGCCGTTCACTTTGGCAGACACCGACAGGCTCAAGGACTGTCCGACCTTCTGTTCTACATACGTGTGCAGGGCTGGTTCTGCCTTTTTGGCAAAGAAATGACAGCTTGGTACTCTACACCTCGGCTTGGCACAAGCCATAAGTTCTCTAAAAGGTGCAGAGTCCACCACTTGGAAAGGGAGGGACTTCAGCACCAGCAACTTGGCCAGAAACACATTCAGCTTCTGCGCCGTTGTATGAGTGCACACATACTGTTGTCTTTTGGCAATAGCTTCGGTGATCGATTGCTGATGGAATGACTGACGATGAGTAGGAGGAGGAGCAGGAGCATCAGGACCAGCAGATGATGGGAAGGACAGACAACTCCCTTTAGCTGAGGTGGTGGA
Source organism: Bufo gargarizans (assembly GCF_014858855.1). Classification (NCBI taxonomy): domain Eukaryota; kingdom Metazoa; phylum Chordata; class Amphibia; order Anura; family Bufonidae; genus Bufo; species Bufo gargarizans. The sequence goes on from NC_058081.1 coordinate 164,738,829, forward strand.
GCCTTGACTGCCTGAAATCAGGTGCATACCACTGGGTGATGCTGTGGTTGCTGCGGCAGGCTGCATCACCACATCTGAGCCACGGTTCTCCTAGGCCCACAGATTCTACAAATGGCCATGTTTACTCCCCCGACGGCTTAATAAAAAACTCCCACAAAGCTGATTAGGTGATTTTACCCCCAAAACTGCGCGCTGACTGAGTTTTACTGCCGCTGCTTCCTTGAACCCCTGCACCACAACTTTCTGGGCTTGTTTGGCTACCGACCCCCCACTGCTGCTACCCTGTTGACTCCCGGCCACACTAGCAACTTGCTGGCTCTGCCGCTGCCTCGTGGGCAAGCTGCCAACCTCTTCTCTTGATGATGATGAAGCCCCTAATTCACCCGGCTCCCAAGTGCGATCAGCTGCATCATCATCATCGAGTACTGTCTGCATGTCACTGATGTCCTCCTCAACGGTCTCTAGGTCAGGAGCCCGACCGCTCGCAACACTAGCTCCCACGCCACTCTCCTCATAACTACTTGCCCGCCTACTGGAGGAAGCGGCGGATGTCTCCTCCACATCTTGGCTGGTCAGTAGCTGCTGACTGTCCTCTAGTAGCTCATCGCTGTATAGTGGAGCTGAGCCCACAGCATATAATACTTTTCTAGCTGAGGGAACAGAGGTAGGTTGAGGACAGGTGAGGGCACAGGGCCTGCTCCCAGGCCATACCAACTAAGGGTTGTGTCTGACGAACCCACAAACTCTTGGCTGGGAGTGTCTGATGTCACTTTGGACGAAGTGGATGACCTAGTCAACCATTCATGAACCGCTGGGTTGCTGGTCAAAACACGACCGCTAGATAACACTGGGAGCTCAGGCCTCTCGCTGTGACTTCTGCTGCCACGCCCCCTTACTCTGCTGCGACCTGTGCCTGCACCAGGAACATTTAGGCCTCTGCCACTTCCCTGTGCAGGGCCTGGCACTTCTCTGTCTGACAAACTGTTAGATCAAATAAATAAATAAAAAGGCAATTAAAACACCCCAAAAAAGTTATTTTCTCAATTCGGCTTATACTTTTATTGTTCTACTAATACATGCCAAAAAGGGCTTTTGAACATTTAACTACCCTGATGAACGGCAAATAGGTCCTTACTTTTTTCTACTTATACATGCCACAAAAGGCTTTAGAACATATAACTGCACCGCTGAACGGAAAATATATATATTTATTGCCACAAATACACGCTAAAAAGGGTTTAGAACATATAACTGCACCGCTGACCGGCAAATATATATATTTTTTTTCCACTAATGCAAGCGAAAAAGGGCTTTAGCACATATAACTGCACTGCTAAACGGAAAATATATATATATATTTTTGCCACTAATACACACCATAAAGGGCTTTAGAACATGTAACTGCACAGCTGAATGGCAAACAGGGGTGGACTGACAACTCATGGGGCCCCCGGGCAATAGGAGATCATAGGGCTCAAGGCTTATGTGGGCCCTTGGGCGATAAAGTCTCAGAGGGCCCCCCTATACAGTGATAACTCTCTGAGTACAGATAATATATATTTTTTAACGGCTTACTATATATATCATATATATTTTAATCATGTTATAATAAAAATTATATTTTTATAAATGGTACTGGGAGCTCTGTTCTTTGTTTATTCGCTTGTCATACTCGGGAGCTGGTACCGAGTCATTTGTATAAGTGGCCCATGGTTTTGTTGGGTGGACATTTGTTTCCACTCCTACCATTAGGCCATTTTCTGGTCTCTTTTTCCATTCTGTACAGATAATATGTAAGTAGCTTTTTTATTGGTTATTTCAGGCACAGGCAGCATTACTGCGCTGCCCGTGCCGTTCACAGTGCTCACTGTGCTGATGAATGTGGGGGGTCTTTTTGCAGGGAGTAAAATGTATTATTTAGTAAAAGCAGTGGCGTGCCTAGGTTGTTTGGCACCCGGGACAGGTTCTTTCTCTGGCACCCCTCCCTAATACTTAAAAAAATGTTTTACCCCCTCACAGTAGTATTGCCCTCATTGTACAACCTTCACAGTAGTTTTGTACAGATGTGTGCCCCCTAACAGTAGTTATGCCCACATTGTGCCCCCTTAAAGTACTTATCCCTTCATTGTGCCCCCTTCATAATAGTTATGCCCTCATTGTGCCCCTCTCATAGTAGTTATTCCCTCTATGTGGCCCTTTCAAAGTAGTAATGCCCTATATGTGCCCCTCACAGTTGTAATGCCCTCTTTGTGCTCCCCTCACAGTAACAATCCCCATTGTGCTTCCTTTTACAGTAATAATGCCCGTTAATAGCAGTAATGCCCATTGTCCCTCTTCACAGTAATAATGCCCATTGTGCCCCCTTAATAGAAATAATGCCCATTGTGCCCTTCACTGTAATAATGCCCATTGTGCCCCCTTCTCAGTAATAATGCCCTCTGTGCCCCCTCCGTAGTAGAAATCCCCATTGTGCCCCCTTAATAGTAGTAATGCCCTTTGTGCTAGTAATGCCCTCTGTGCCCCCTCCAGAGTAGAAATGGCCATTGTGCCCCCTTCACATTAGCAATGCCATTGCGCCCCCTCCATAGAAGAAAGGCCCATTGTGCCCCCTCCAGAGCAGAAATGCCCATTGTGCCTCCTCCAGAGTAGAAATGCCCCTTTGTGCCCCCTTCACATTACCAATGTCCATTGTGCCCCCTCCAGTGTAGAAATGCACATTGTGACCCCTTCACATTAGCACTGTCCCTAGTGCCTGATGACGCCTGCTGAAGTACACTGGAAAATGGCAGAATCCAAGATGGCTGAGGCTATTTTTTAGGGCTGTGACATCACAGGGGCTAGCTGCTGATGAGCTGCATGCATGGCACTGTGGGTGATCGCTCGTTCCCAGAGTTCCTTGATCCATGACCTAACATAACATGTGCAGCATGTGATTTGTTACCATGAAGCGTTAGGAAATTTGGATTCGGTGCAAATCACATTTTTCCTGAAATTCGGATCGAATTCCACTTTATCAACTTTGATTCACTCATCTCTAGTTGCTGGGTATAGCATGGGATCTGGGCATTTAGATCGAGAACCTTTGCATTCCTTGTATCCTGTGCTAAGCCTACATTTGTTTCATGTGTGTATAGCTTGTTCCAATACATTTTTCTAGCACCATGACTTTTAATAAAATCATACTTTACAATGGCATACAGCAGGTGATTATGCAATTTGGACCTGTAGTCGTAGTCCAATGTCTGTGTAGTTTAAAACAGTATCCGTAGTCCTTCATCGGTGATAGCATTAAAGTTTGTTGCTTGGTATTTTCATGTGGTTTTTCTGTTTTCTGAGTTTGGTTTTTGATTTCTCTCGGGGTGCTAGATCCCTCTCGTTGTCTTGCTTGGATAACATTGAAGATTAGGGTCAGTTTCTGTCAGTACCTTTTATTTCTTTTCACCATCAATCAGCCTCTCTCTCTCTGTATACTATCACCATCTTCTGTCTGCTCCATTGCTTGACTGCCATCTTCTTCATCTGTTTGCCATTATCATTCCGTTCCTGTTATCTTTTGGTGAATTTACATCTGTATATTTGTTGCTTGTCAATGTTGATAGGTGCTTCAAAATATTATTATTGAAATCGTCTGGTCATTATACAGTTCGACCCTACTTTAAGTCCTAGGGATATCTCAGTACCAGTAGACTCCTTTAGTACCCAAGCCCAATTCTGATTATGAACAACCAAAGTTGTTACAACTTGCTCATTTGAATTACTAAACTGTTAAAAATACCATACCTTACTTCTTTATAAGTCTGCAAGGACTTTGTAATGAGGTTTTGTTTTTTAGGCAACCAACCTTTGCTCATGGCAATGATTTCATTGACATATAAGAGGTTTCCAAGAAAAATATGTGTTGCATTTTTTTTAAAGAACATAATTTGCTCAACCCCCCCCCCCCCCCCAACGTCAATATATTTTTTTATGCAATTGAAACATAAATAATAATGTCTGCTGAATACTTCAGTATTGACTGTATTGGGCAACAGTCTAAAGGGTATGGCTTTGGGGGAATAAGTATCTGCCTGTATTTCTCAGCATTGAGGACGCAATTAATCCTGATCAAATCCCCAACTCTTTGGCTGAAACATAGCCCTAAACTTGCAAGAGTCTTCACCATGCTTCATTTGTTCCCTGCAAACACTCATTATTGTACTTCTCTCCAGCCCTGTGGTAAGTTGAACAAACTGCCTTCTGTTAGAGCCAAATTTTTCAGATTTTTACTCATCAGTAGAGTTGAGCGAACACCTGGATGTTCGGGTTCGAGAAGTTCGGCCGAACATCCCGGAAATGTTCGGGTTCGGGATCCGAACCCGATCCGAACTTCGTCCCGAACCCGAACCCCATTGAAGTCAATGGGGACCCGAACTTTTCGGCACTAAAAAGGCTGTAAAACAGCCCAGGAAAGAGCTAGAGGGCTGCAAAAGGCAGCAACATGTAGGTAAATCCCCTGCAAACAAATGTGGATAGGGAAATGAATTAAAATAAAAATTAAATAAATAAAAATTAACCAAAATCAATTGGAGAGAGGTTCCATAGCAGAGAATCTGGCTTCCCGTCACCCACCACTGGAACAGTCCATTCTCAGATATTTAGGCCCCGGCACCCAGGCAGAGGAGAGAGGTCCCGTAACAGAGAATCTGTCTTCATGTCAGCAGAGAATTAGTCTGCATGTCATAGCAGAGAATGAGGCTTCACGTCAGCCACCACTGCAACAGTCCATTGGCATATATTTAGGCCCAGCACCCAGGCAGAGGAGGGAGGTCCCGTAACAGAGAATCTGTCTTCATGTCAGCAGAGAATTAGTCTGCATGTCATAGCAGAGAATGAGGCTTCACGTCAGCCACCACTGCAACAGTCCATTGGCATATATTTAGGCCCAGCACACACACAGGCAGAGGAGAGAGGTCCCGTAACAGAGAATCTGGCTTCATGTCAGCAGAGAATCAGTCTGCATGTCATAGCAGAGAATGAGGCTTCACGTCAGCCACCACTGCAACAGTCCATTGGCATATATTTAGGCCCAGCACACACACAGGCAGAGGAGAGAGGTCCCGTAACAGAGGATCTGGCTTCATGTCAGCAGAGAATCAGTCTGCATGTCATAGCAGAGAATCAGGCTTCACGTCAGCCACCACTGCAACAGTCCATTGTCATAAATTTAGGCCCAGCACCCAGGCAGAGGAGAGAGGTCCCGTAACAGACAATCTGGCTTCATGTCAGCAGAGAATTAGTCTGCATGTCATAGCAGAGAATGAGGCTTCACGTCAGCCACCACTGCAACAGTCCATTGGCATATATTTAGGCCCAGCACACACACAGGCAGAGGAGAGAGGTCCCGTAACAGACAATCTGGCTTCATGTCAGCAGAGAATTAGTCTGCATGTCATAGCAGAGAATGAGGCTTCACGTCACCCACCACTGCAACAGTCCATTGGCATATATTTAGGCCCAGCACCCAGGCAGAGGAGGGAGGTCCCGTAACAGAGAATCTGTCTTCATGTCAGCAGAGAATTAGTCTGCATGTCATAGCAGAGAATGAGGCTTCACGTCAGCCACCACTGCAACAGTCCATTGGCATATATTTAGGCCCAGCACACACACAGGCAGAGGAGAGAGGTCCCGTAACAGAGGATCTGGCTTCATGTCAGCAGAGAATCAGTCTGCATGTCATAGCAGAGAATCAGGCTTCACGTCAGCCACCACTGCAACAGTCCATTGGCATATATTTAGGCCTAGCACACAGGCAGAGGAGAGAGGTCCCGTAACAGACAATCTGGCTTCATGTCAGCAGAGAATCAGTCTGCATGTCATAGCAGAGAATGAGGCTTCACGTCAGCCACCACTGCAACAGTCCATTGTCATAAATTTAGGCCCAGCACCCAGGCAGAGGAGAGAGGTCCCGTAACAGACAATCTGGCTTCATGTCAGCAGAGAATTAGTCTGCATGTCATAGCAGAGAATCAGGCTTCATGTCAGCCACCACTGCAACAGTCCATTGGCATATATTTAGGCCTAGCACACAGGCAGAGGAGAGGTTCATTCAACTTTGGGTAGCATCGCAATATAATGGTAAAATGAAAATAAAAATAGGATTGAATGAGGAAGTGCCCTGGAGTCCAATAATATATGGTTATGGGGAGGTAGTTAATGTCTAATCTGGACAAGGGACGGACAGGTCCTGTGGGATCCATGCCTGGTTCATTTTTATGAACGTCAGCTTGTCCACATTGGCTGTAGACAGGCGGCTGCGTTTGTCTGTAATGACGCCCCCTGCCGTGCTGAATACACGTTCAGACAAAACGCTGGCTGCCGGGCAGGCCAGCACCTCCAAGGCATAAAAGGCTAGCTCTGGCCACGTGGACAATTTAGAGACCCAGAAGTTGAATGGGGCCGAACCATCAGTCAGTACGTGGAGGGGTGTGCACACGTACTGTTCCACCATGTTAGTGAAATGTTGCCTCCTGCTAACACGTTGCGTATCAGGTGGTGGTGCAGTTAGCTGTGGCGTGTTGACAAAAGTTTTCCACATCTCTGCCATGCTAACCCTGCCCTCAGAGGAGCTGGCCGTGACACAGCTGCCTTGGCGACCTCTTGCTCCTCCTCTGCCTTGGCCTTGGGCTTCCACTTGTTCCCCTGTGACATTTGGGAATGCTCTCAGTAGCGCGTCTACCAACGTGCGCTTGTACTCGCGCATCTTCCTATCACGCTCCAGTGCAGGAAGTAAGGTGGGCACATTGTCTTTGTAGCGTGGATCCAGCAGGGTGGCAACCCAGTAGTCCGCACAGGTTAAAATGTGGGCAACTCTGCTGTCGTTGCGCAGGCACTGCAGCATGTAGTCGCTCATGTGTGCCAGGCTGCCCAGGGATAAGGACAAGCTGTCCTCTGTGGGAGGCGTATCGTCATCGTCCTGCCTTTCCCCCCAGCCACGCACCAGTGATGGACCCGAGCTGCGTTGGGTGCCACCCCGCTGTGACCATGCTTCATCCTCATCCTCCTCCACCTCCTCCTCATCCTCGTCCTCCTCGTCCTCCAGTAGTGGGCCCTGGCTGGCCACATTTGTACCTGGCCTCTGCTGTTGCCAAAAACCTCCCTCTGAGTCACTTCGAAGAGACTGGCCTGAAAGTGCTAAAAATGACCCCTCTTCCTCCTCCTCCTCCTCCTCCTCCTGGGCCACCTCCTCTTCCATCATCGCCCTAAGTGTTTTCTCAAGGAGACATAGAAGTGGTATTGTAACGCTGATAACGGTGTCATCGCCACTGGCCATGTTGGTGGAGTACTCGAAACAGCGCAACAGGGCACACAGGTCTCGCATGGAGGCCCAGTCATTGGTGGTGAAGTGGTGCTGTTCTGTAGTGCGACTGACCCGTGCGTGCTGCAGCTGAAACTCCACTATGGCCTGCTGCTGCTCGCACAGTCTGTCCAGCATGTGCAAGGTGGAGTTCCACCTGGTGGGCACGTCGCATATGAGGCGGTGAGCGGGAAGGCCGAAGTTACGCTGTAGCGCAGACAGGCGAGCAGCAGCAGGATGTGAACGCCGGAAGCGCGAACAGACGGCCCGCACTTTATGCAGCAGCTCTGACATGTCGGGGTAGTTGTGAATGAACTTCTGCACCACCAAATTCAGCACATGCGCCAAGCAAGGGATGTGCGTCAAATTGGCTAGTCCCAGAGCTGCAACGAGATTTCGCCCATTATCACACACCACCAGGCCGGGCTTGAGGCTCACCGGCAGCAACCACTCGTCGGTCTGTTGTTCTATACCCCGCCACAACTCCTGTGCGGTGTGGGGCCTGTCCCCCAAACATATGAGTTTCAGAATGGCCTGCTGACGTTTACCCCGGGCTGTGCTGAAGTTGGTGGTGAAGGTGTGTGGCTGACTGGATGAGCAGGTGGAAGAAGAGGAGGAGGAAGCCGAGAAGGAGGAGGTGGCAACAGGAGGCAAAGAATGTTGCCCTGCGATCCTTGGCGGCGGAAGGACGTGCGCCAAACAGCTCTCCGCCTGGGGCCCAGCTGCCACTACATTTACCCAGTGTGCAGTTAGGGAGATATAGCGTCCCTGGCCGTGCTTACTGGTCCACGTATCTGTGGTTAGGTGGACCTTGCCACAGATGGCGTTGCGCAGTGCACACTTGATTTTATCGGATACTTGGTTGTGCAGGGAAGGCACGGCTCTCTTGGAGAAGTAGTGCCGGCTGGGAACAACATACTGTGGGACAGCAAGCGACATGAGCTGTTTGAAGCTGTCTGTGTCCACCAGCCTAAATGACAGCATTTCATAGGCCAGTAGTTTAGAAATGCTGGCATTCAGGGCCAGGGATCGAGGGTGGCTAGGTGGGAATTTACGCTTTCTATCAAATGTTTGTGAGATGGAGAGCTGAACGCTGGCGTGTGACATGGTTGAGACGCTTGGTGACGGAGGTGGTGGTGGTGGTGTTGGTGGTACATCCCCTGTTTGCTGGGCGGCAGGTGCCAACGTTCCTCCAGAGGCGGAGGAAGAGGCCGAGGCGGCAGCAGCAGAATAGGCCGAGGCGGCAGCAGCAGAAGAGGTAGCAGGGGGAGCCTGAGTGACTTCCTTGGTTTTAAGGTGTTTACTCCACTGCAGTTCATGCTTTGCATGCAGGTGCCTGGTCATGCAGGTTGTGCTCAGGTTCAGAACGTTAATGCCTCGCTTCAGGCTCTGATGGCACAGCGTGCAAACCACTCGGGTCTTGTCGTCAGCACATTGTTTGAAGAAGTGCCATGCCAGGGAACTCCTTGAAGCTGCCTTTGGGGTGCTCGGTCCCAGATGGCGGCGGTCAGTAGCAGGCGGAGTCTCTTGGCGGCGGGTGTTCTGCTTTTGCCCACTGCTCCCTCTTTTGCTACGCTGTTGGCTCGGTCTCACCACTGCCTCTTCCTCCGAACTGTGAAAGTCAGTGGCACGACCTTCATTCCATGTGGGGTCTAGGACCTCATCGTCCCCTGCATCGTCTTCCACCCAGTCTTGATCCCTGACCTCCTGTTCAGTCTGCACACTGCAGAAAGACGCAGCAGTTGGCACCTGTGTTTCGTCATCATCAGAGACATGCTGAGGTGGTATTCCCATGTCCTCATCATCAGGAAACATAAGTGGTTGTGCGTCAGTGCATTCTATGTCTTTCACCGCTGGGGAAGGGCTAGGTGGATGCCCTTGGGAAACCCTGCCAGCGGAGTCTTCAAACAGCATAAGAGACTGCTGCATAACTTGAGGCTGAGACAGTTTCCCTGGTATGCATGGGGGTGATGTGACAGACTGATGGGGTTGGTTTTCAGGCGCCATCTGTGCGCTTCCTGCAGAAGACTGGGTGGGAGATAATGTGAACGTGCTGGATCCACTGTCGGCCACCCAATTGACTAATGCCTGTACCTGCTCAGGCCTTACCATCCTTAGAACGGCATTGGGCCCCACCATATATCGCTGTAAATTCTGGCGGCTACTGGGACCTGAGGTAGTTGGTACACTAGGACGTGTGGATGTGGCAGAACGGCCACGTCCTCTCCCAGCACCAGAGGGTCCACTAACACCACCACGACCATGTCCACGTCCGCGTCCCTTACTAGATGTTTTTCTCATTGTTATGGTTCACCACAACAACAAATATATTATTTGGCCCAATGTATTGTATTCAAATTCAGCGGGATATAAATTTGAGGCCTAGTATTTAGGCGCTGGGTGACCGGTATGGATTTAGTGACAGAATTAGACTTGGAAATGCACAGAAGCGTGTGTGTGAAGTTATTCTGAATGACCCTATGTGCACCTTCAATATGATCTACCCTTTTAGGGATAGATTTCAAATAGCTCTGATATAGCAGAAACGACTAAATTATGAAATTGCTAAATTGGGAATTGTATTTCAACCCAGAACAAAAAATGTGCTTTGACGGACACTAAATAACTTTCCCAGCCACAACAGGACAGCGGTAACGAGAGATTTAGCGGGATATAAATTTGAGGCCTAGTATTTAGGCGCTGGGTGACAGGTATGGGTTTAGTGACAGAATTAGATTTGGAAATGCACAGTAGCGGGTGTGTGAAGTTATTCTGAATGACCCTATGTGCACCTTGAATATTATATACCCTTTTAGGGATAGATTTCAAATAGCTCTGATATAGCAGAAACCACTAAATTATGAAATTGCTAAATTGGGAATTGTATTTCAACCCAGAACAAGAAATGTGCTTGAACGGACACTAAATAACTCGCCCAGCTACAGCACTAAGGACAGATTTAGCGGGATATAAATTTGAGACCTAGTATTTAGGCGCTGGGTGACAGGTATGGGTTTAGTGCCAGAATTAGACTTGGAAATACACAGTAGCGGGTGTGTGTGAAGTTATTCTGAATGACCCAATGTGCACCTTGAATATTATATACCCTTTTAGGGATAGATTTCAAATAGCTCTGATATAGCAGAAACCACTAAATTATGAAATTGCTAAATTGGGAATTGTATTTCAACCCAGAACAAGAAATGTGCTTGAACGGACACTAAATAACTCGCCCAGCTACAGCACTAAGGACAGATTTAGCGGGATATAAATTTGAGGCCTAGTATTTAGGCGCTGGGTGACAGGTATGGGTTTAGTGCCAGAATTAGACTTGGAAATACACAGTAGCGGGTGTGTGTGAAGTTATTCTGAATGACCCAATGTGCACCTTGAATATTATATACCCTTTTAGGGATAGATTTCAAATAGCTCTGATATAGCAGAAACCACTAAATTATGAAATTGCTAAATTGGGAATTGTATTTCAACCCAGAACAAGAAATGTGCTTGAACGGACACTAAATAACTCGCCCAGCTACAGCACTAAGGACAGATTTAGCGGGATATAAATTTGAGGCCTAGTATTTAGGCGCTGGGTGACAGGTATGGGTTTAGTGCCAGAATTAGACTTGGAAATACACAGTAGCGGGTGTGTGTGAAGTTATTCTGAATGACTCAATGTGCACCTTGAATATTATATACCCTTTTAGGGATAGATTTCAAATAGCTCTGATATAGCAGAAACCACTAAATTATGAAATTGCTAAATTGGGAATTGTATTTCAACCCAGAACAAGAAATGTGCTTGAACGGACACTAAATAACTCGCCCAGCTACAGCACTGGGGACAGATTTAGCTGGATATAAATTTGAGGCCTAGTATTTAGGCGCTGGGTGACCGGTATGGATTTAGTGACAGAATTAGACTTGGAAATGCACAGAAGCGTGTGTGTGAAGTTATTCTGAATGACCCTATGTGCACCTTGAATATTATATACCCTTTTAGGGATAGATTTCAAATAGCTCTGATATAGCAGAAACCACTAAATTATGAAATTGCTAAATTGGGAATTGTATTTCAACCCAGAACAAGAAATGTGCTTGAACGGACACTAAATAACTCGCCCAGCTACAGCACTAAGGACAGATTTAGCGGGATATAAATTTGAGGCCTAGTATTTAGGCGCTGGGTGACAGGTATGGGTTTAGTGCCAGAATTAGACTTGGAAATACACAGTAGCGGGTGTGTGTGAAGTTATTCTGAATGACCCAATGTGCACCTTGAATATTATATACCCTTTTAGGGATAGATTTCAAATAGCTCTGATATAGCAGAAACCACTAAATTATGAAATTGCTAAATTGGGAATTGTATTTCAACCCAGAACAAGAAATGTGCTTGAACGGACACTAAATAACTCGCCCAGCTACAGCACTAAGGACAGATTTAGCGGGATATAAATTTGAGACCTAGTATTTAGGCGCTGGGTGACAGGTATGGGTTTAGTGCCAGAATTAGACTTGGAAATACACAGTAGCGGGTGTGTGTGAAGTTATTCTGAATGACCCAATGTGCACCTTGAATATTATATACCCTTTTAGGGATAGATTTCAAATAGCTCTGATATAGCAGAAACCACTAAATTATGAAATTGCTAAATTGGGAATTGTATTTCAACCCAGAACAAGAAATGTGCTTGAACGGACACTAAATAACTCGCCCAGCTACAGCACTAAGGACAGATTTAGCGGGATATAAATTTGAGGCCTAGTATTTAGGCGCTGGGTGACACGTATGGGTTTAGTGCCAGAATTAGACTTGGAAATACACAGTAGCGGGTGTGTGTGAAGTTATTCTGAATGACCCAATGTGCACCTTGAATATTATATACCCTTTTAGGGATAGATTTCAAATAGCTCTGATATAGCAGAAACCACTAAATTATGAAATTGCTAAATTGGGAATTGTATTTCAACCCAGAACAAGAAATGTGCTTGAACGGACACTAAATAACTCGCCCAGCTACAGCACTAAGGACAGATTTAGCGGGATATAAATTTGAGGCCTAGTATTTAGGCGCTGGGTGACAGGTATGGGTTTAGTGCCAGAATTAGACTTGGAAATACACAGTAGCGGGTGTGTGTGAAGTTATTCTGAATGACCCAATGTGCACCTTGAATATTATATACCCTTTTAGGGATAGATTTCAAATAGCTCTGATATAGCAGAAACCACTAAATTATGAAATTGCTAAATTGGGAATTGTATTTCAACCCAGAACAAGAAATGTGCTTGAACGGACACTAAATAACTCGCCCAGCTACAGCACTAAGGACAGATTTAGCGGGATATAAATTTGAGGCCTAGTATTTAGGCGCTGGGTGACAGGTATGGGTTTAGTGCCAGAATTAGACTTGGAAATACACAGTAGCGGGTGTGTGTGAAGTTATTCTGAATGACCCAATGTGCACCTTGAATATTATATACCCTTTTAGGGATAGATTTCAAATAGCTCTGATATAGCAGAAACCACTAAATTATGAAATTGCTAAATTGGGAATTGTATTTCAACCCAGAACAAGAAATGTGCTTGAACGGACACTAAATAACTCGCCCAGCTACAGCACTAAGGACAGATTTAGCGGGATATAAATTTGAGGCCTAGTATTTAGGCGCTGGGTGACAGGTATGGGTTTAGTGCCAGAATTAGTCTTGGAAATACACAGTAGCGGGTGTGTGTGAAGTTATTCTGAATGACCCAATGTGCACCTTGAATATTATATACCCTTTTAGGGATAGATTTCAAATAGCTCTGATATAGCAGAAACCACTAAATTATGAAATTGCTAAATTGGGAATTGTATTTCAACCCAGAACAAGAAATGTGCTTGAACGGACACTAAATAACCCGCCCAGCTACAGCACTAAGGACAGATTTAGCGGGATATAAATTTGAGGCCTAGTATTTAGGCGCTGGGTGACAGGTATGGGTTTAGTGCCAGAATTAGACTTGGAAATACACAGTAGCGGGTGTGTGTGAAGTTATTCTGAATGACCCAATGTGCACCTTGAATATTATATACCCTTTTAGGGATAGATTTCAAATAGCTCTGATATAGCAGAAACCACTAAATTATGAAATTGCTAAATTGGGAATTGTATTTCAACCCAGAACAAGAAATGTGCTTGAACGGACACTAAATAACTCGCCCAGCTACAGCACTAAGGACAGATTTAGCGGGATATAAATTTGAGGCCTAGTATTTAGGCGCTGGGTGACAGGTATGGGTTTAGTGCCAGAATTAGACTTGGAAATACACAGTAGCGGGTGTGTGTGAAGTTATTCTGAATGACCCAATGTGCACCTTGAATATTATATACCCTTTTAGGGATAGATTTCAAATAGCTCTGATATAGCAGAAACCACTAAATTATGAAATTGCTAAATTGGGAATTGTATTTCAACCCAGAACAAGAAATGTGCTTGAACGGGCACTAAATAACTCGCCCAGCTACAGCACTAAGGACAGATTTAGCGGGATATAAATTTGAGGCCTAGTATTTAGGCGCTGGGTGACAGGTATGGGTTTAGTGCCAGAATTAGACTTGGAAATACACAGTAGCGGGTGTGTGTGAAGTTATTCTGAATGACCCAATGTGCACCTTGAATATTATATACCCTTTTAGGGATAGATTTCAAATAGCTCTGATATAGCAGAAACCACTAAATTATGAAATTGCTAAATTGGGAATTGTATTTCAACCCAGAACAAGAAATGTGCTTGAACGGACACTAAATAACTCGCCCAGCTACAGCACTAGGGACAGATTTAGCTGGATATAAATTTGAGGCCTAGTATTTAGGCGCTGCGTGACAGGTATGGGTTTAGTGACAGAATTAGACTTGGAAATACACAGTAGCGGGTGTGTGTGAAGTTATTCTGAATGACCCAATGTGCACCTTGAATATTATATACCCTTTTAGGGATAGATTTCAAATAGCTCTGATATAGCAGAAACCACTAAATTATGAAATTGCTAAATTGGGAATTGTATTTCAACCCAGAACAAGAAATGTGCTTGAACGGACACTAAATAACTCGCCCAGCTACAGCACTAGGGACAGATTTAGCTGGATATAAATTTGAGGCCTAGTATTTAGGCGCTGGGTGACCGGTATGGATTTAGTGACAGAATTAGACTGGGATATGGCCAAAAAATAAACAGACTATTGCTGGTTAAATGCACTTGGTGTGACAGCTTCACCCTGATGTAGGCTTTAGCCAAAAAACAACCACACCATTGAGGGTTAAATGCACTTGGTGACAGGCGCAGCTTGCCCCTGATTTAGTATATGGCCAAAAAATGAACAGACTATTGCTGGTTAAATGCACTTGGTGTGACAGCTTCACCCTGATGTAGGCTTTAGCCAAAAAACAACCACACCATTGAGGGTTAAATGCACTTGGTGACAGGCGCAGCTTGCCCCTGATTTTGTATATGGCCAAAAAATGAACAGACTATTGCTGGTTAAATGCACTTGGTGTGACAGCTTCACCCTGATGTAGGCTTTAGCCAAAAAACAACCACACCATTGAGGGTTAAATGCACTTGGTCGCAGCTTGTGCTGGCGCACCACAAGACACAAAATGGCCGCCGATCACCCCAGAAAAATGTGACTGACAAACGGTCTGTGCAGCCTAAAAACAGTGAGCAATTGAGGATCAGCAGCTCAATGATCCACAGCTGCAGATCGATCAGTTAATCAAGTCCTTTGGAGGAGTTAATCTGCCTAATCTCGCCCTACTGTCGCAGCCGCAACCTCTCCCTACGCTAATCAGAGCAGAGTGACGGGCGGCGCTATGTGACTCCAGCTTAAATAGAGGCTGGGTCACATGGTGCTCTGGCCAATCACAGCCATGCCAATAGTAGGCATGGCTGTGATGGCCTCTTGGGGCAAGTAGTATGACGCTTGTTGATTGGCTGCTTTCCAGCCTTTCAAAAAGCGCCAAGAAAGCGTCACAAAAGCGCGAAGAAAGCGACGAACACCGAACCCGAACCCGGACTTTTACGAAAATGTCCGGGTTCGGGTCCGTGTCACGGACACCCCAAAATTCGGTACGAACCCGAACTATACAGTTCGAGTTCGCTCATCCCTACTCATCAGTCCAAAGCAGGTGCTGCCATTTTTCTGCACCACAGTTCCTATGTTTTCATGCAGGTTGCTTGGCCTTGGTGAGTCGCTTGGCCTTGTTTCTAAATCGATAGGTAGGACTTTTTGGCCGCACTTCTGGCCAGACTTCTCTAAACGGTAGTTGAGTATACCTGGGTCCCACTGGTTTTTGCCAGTTCTGAGCTGATGGCATTGCTGGACAAGTAAGCATAATGTATTTTATCTGCTGCACTAAGTTTCCTTGGCAGACCACTACATCTACAGTCCTCAATGTCGTCAGGATTAATATTATCCTCAATGTTGAAAAATATTCTTATCCATTATGAAATACCATAGATGCACCTTATTGGCTCCAAATGTATTATGCAGCAGGACAATGACCCCAAGCCAATTTCATTTAGACCAATCTTCCACATAAAGAAGAACAGCGAGTCCTGGAAGAGATGATATGCCCCCCACAGACAGGGTCAGACTGGCCCACCAAAGGATCCTCCGATGGGCCCAAGCTCTGACATAAATGGACCCCTAGTAAAACAGGTCCCCTAAGGTTCCTCAGAATAATTTTTTTCTGGTGGGCCCAAAGGACTTCAGTCCAATGCTGCCCTCAGAGCCCTGATCTTAACATCATCAAGTCTGTCTGGGATTATATGAAGACACAGAAGGAATTCAGCAAGTCAACAGCCACAAAAAACTATGGTTTGACTCGAGCATCACGCTCGATGCTTGAGTCAAACCATAGATTTGACTCGAGCGCAACTTGCGTTAAATTGCGTGCAATTGTTTGGCCGCTGCTGACAGTGACACAACCTCTGCTACATCTGTTGTGTTATATTTGCGCATCCTAAATATCTGTCACATTCAGCACAATTGTTTGGCCGCTGCTGACAGTGACATCACCTGCGCTACATCTCCTGTATAACATTTGCGCATCCTAAATATCTGTGACAGTTAGTGTAATTTTTTCTTAGCCCCTGGTGACAGCGACATTACCTGCGCTACATCTCCTGTATAATGTTTGTGCATCCTAAATATCTGTGACATTCAGTGTAATTTTTTCTTAGCCGCTGGTGACAGCAACATTACATGCACTAAATCTCCTGTATAATGTTTGCAAATCCTAAGTATCTATGACATTCAGTGTAATTTTTTCTTAGCCGCTGGTGACAGCGACATTACCTGCGCTACATCTCCTGTATTTATTTCAGATAGCCTAGTTGCCTAGACTAATAAACTCCCGTTTCTGGTCGGTTTAAAGCGTAACATTTATTTTATTTCATTTGTTAAAAAGTAACATAACGGGAGAACAAAGAATAGTTTAAACTCTAGGTGCGGTAGGTCACTAGTGGCTGGAATAAGGGTTGCTTCACCCATATATTCTGCCTCCTAGTATCCGTTCATCCCACTCTTCCTTTTGTCAACAGTGGAAATACTTTATTAACACGTAGGTTCTATGTATTAGTGTATATACACTAATACATAGAACCTACGTGTGGACGCAAGGGTCTTGATGTAAAATCTTATATCCGAATGTTAAAGTTTTCACGCGTGCGCAGCATCACTAAGTATTGCTAATAGAACAAAACCCAAGATCCGACGCATGCGCTGTGATATAATTCCTTCACCTAAACATCAAAGTTTCCACGCATGCGCAGAGATAGCACACTGAAAAAGTTAAAGACCTCGCGCATGCGCATCCCCGTATTTTCTTTCGGTTCGGAGGTCAGAATTCTCACGTAAGCGCAGAGCCACCGGAGGAATAAAGGAAGTGATGGAATGACGGAAAAATATCAGGAAGGTATTATGATTGGGTTACTGGTCTGTCATACAGGAATGCTTGGCAGCGACTGGCCACAGAATATTTCAATGACCCTCCCCTAATGTTTAAAAGGGTGCAGCGGTAAAGCATTCGTGTTGATAGTAGCTCCATCCCCTGAAGAAGCCACATGTAGTGGTGAAACATGTTGGGGGAGCTTTTGTGTTAGTTTTTAGATTAGGAGTAGGTAGGACCAAATGTCGTAGCACGGAGTAACTGCAGACTCAATCGTGCTCGGACACTAGTGGCTGAGAATCGCCCAAGAGAAAAATCACTGGAAGTTAATGATTTAGGGCGAGTGAACAAATGTATCTCCAGTATGTGTTCATCTAGACAAATAAAGTATGTCCACTGTTGACAAAAGGAAGAGTGGGATGAACGGATACTAGGAGGCAGAATATATGGGTGAAGCAACCCTTATTCCAGCCACTAGTGCCCTACCGCACCTAGAGTTTAAACTATTCTTTGTTCTCCCGTTATGTTACTTTTTAACAAATGAAATAAAATAAATGTTACACTTTAAACCGACCAGAAACGGGAGTTTATTAGTCTAGGCAACTAGGCTATCTGAAATAAATTATAAGTTGTTGATCCCGGGTCTAAAGGGTCTTTTGAAAATTACATCTCCTGTATAACGTTTGCGCATCCTAAATATCTGTGACATTCAGTGTAATTTATTGGCGCATACACTTACAAAACCTGTGCTACTGTACGTGTGACATACTTGCAAACATATATGCCAGAGCACAAGAAACACACTCATCCACGATACCTAGCTTAAAGTCCCAGTTTGCAGGGTGGCGCAGGACACCACTCTCGAAGTCACACCAGTGCTACCAGGTGGTCGGTTGGATTGCAGCAGATAATGCTTCCATTCGGTTAAGCACCACCCTGTCTTCCACAAAGTCCAGTCTCAATAGCCAAGAGTCTAGTCAAAGGAATCCTCACCCTGATCCTCCATCCTCCCACCATGGAGAGTCTTGGAAAACAAGTGATCCCACACTCGGATCTTCCGAAGAGCTTATTTTATCGCTATTCCTTGATTTGAGCCTCTCGCCAAGCCCACTTGAAGAAAAACATGGAGGAGATCTTGTGCACTGATTCCCAAACTCTTGAGCATCCACAGTCAGAAGAAGATGACGGTGGGGAACGGCAATTAGTGTTTCATGATGTGGATGATGAGGAAGAGACACAGTTGTCAATAAATGAGGTCCTTGTTAGGTCAACCAGTCAGGAGGATGATCAGAGTGAGGAAGTGGAAGAGGAGGTGGTGGACAATGAAATCACTGACCCAACCTGGGAAGGTGGCAAGCCGAGCAAGAACAGCAGTGCAGAGGGGGAAGGATCTGTATCATCGCAACAGGCTGGAAGAGGCAGTGGGGTGGCAAAAGGGAGAAGGTGGGCCCTACTTCCATCAGGATTTCCGTCACCACCTACATTAGTGGCTGCAACCCCCCTCCCCTTCTCCTCCTCCACCACCTCCTCCACTTCCACCTCTGAATTCTCATCTTGCAGCACCAGTCAGACATCAGTCAGTGGCTGGAAGCAGTGTAGCACTGCAGTGATGATGCTGCTACAGGCTGTGCTGAAACTAATATGCTTAGGTGACAAACAACACACCACCGCAGAGCTGTGGCAGTGTATAAGGGACCAGAATGAGCTGTGGCTCTTGCCACTTAACCTACAACCAGGCATGGTTGTGTCTGATAATGGCTATCACTTGGTGGTGGCTTTGGAGCTTGGAAAGCTCACACACATACCATGCCTAGCCCACGTGTTCCACTTAGTGGTTCATCAGTTTCTCAAAACCTACTCCAAATTGTCTGAGCTACTGGTGAAGGTGCGCTGCATGTGTGCACATTTCCGCAAGTCATCTACAGCTGCTGCCAGTCTTGCAATGCTGCAGCAGTGCTTGCAATTGCCAGCTCACAGACTGTTGTGAGACATGAGCACGCGCTGGAACTCCATGTTCCACATGTTGGCCAAGCTTTGTGAGCAGCAGAGGGCAGTAGTGGAATACCAGCTGCAACATGGTCATCACCTTTCCAGTCAGCTTCCGCTCTTAACAAACGACGAGTGGGTATGGATGTCTGACCTCTGTGAGGTTTTACGCAACTTTGAGGAATCAACACAGATGGTGAGCGGTGATGCCACTATTATCAGCGTAACCATCCCACTTCTGTGTCTACTGAAACGCTCGCTGCTCACAATGAAGGCGGACGCTGTGCATGTGGAAGAGGTGGAAATGAGGGAAGACAGTACACAGGGTGATAACCAGACCACCCTCCGTTCGTCTTCTCAGCCCGAATTGGATGATGATGAGGAGGAGGAGCAGGAGATGGTTGCCTCCGCTACAGAGGGTAGTACCCATAGCAGGTTTATTCCATCTGTTCAGCATGGATAGGCCGAAGAGGAGGAAGAGGATGAGGAGATTTAGAGTCATCCTCCTGATGAGGACAGCGAAGTCTTGTCTGTTGGGACTCTGGCACACATGGCTGACTTTATGTGATGCTGCCTTTCTGGTGACCCTCGCGTTATACGTATTTTGGACAACACCGATTTCTGGTTTTTCACCATTCTGGACCCCCGCTACAGAGAACTTCTCATTCCTGTGGTGGAGAGGATGAGCAAAATGGTGCAATACCAGAAGGTCCTTGTGGAAAAATTGCTCCAAAAATGTCCAGCTGATAATGCTGGCGGCAGAGTATGTAGTTCCTTGGGCAACTGAGAATGGAAGACAAGGGGAACACACAGTAGTTCCAACAGAAGCAGGGCAACACTCTCCAAGGCCTCGGACAGTTTCATGATACCCCGCCAGCACCCTCACCCTTATGCGCGACCTAGTGTCACAAGGAGGGAAAAGTTTTGGCAGATGTTACGTAGCAGACTGTGTCAGCATCCTTAGTGATCCCTCTGTACCTTACAACTATTAGGTGTCCAAGCCTGACACGTGGCACAAACTAGCGCTCTACGCCTTGGAGGTGCTGGCTTGCCCTGCTGCCAGCGTTTTGTTAGAGCGGGTATTTAGTCCTGCTGGGGGCATAATAACTGATAAGCGCATCTGCCTGTCAACTTAAAATGGTGACAGGTTCACTCTTATCAAAATGAACAAGGACTGGATTGCCCCTGACTTCTCTACTCCACCAGAGGAAAGCGGCTGAACAGAAAGGCACTATAAATGTGGCTTTTATGGTGTATTAAATACACTGTATTCCCGTGCACCCCTTCCACTACAAAAAAGGGTATATGGTTCAATCTTCCTTTTCTTGTCCTCCTCCATCATATCAATATGCTTATTAGGCTGCCTTCACTCCTAATGTATTAGAGGGTCAGCTCAGCAGCAGACCATCGACCCTAATGTTTTAGAGGGTCACCAGCAGGCCCTCGCCCATAATGTTTTAGATGGTGAGATCAGCAGCAATCCCTCGCCCCTAATGTTTTAGATGGTCAGATCAGCAGCAGACCCTCACCACTAATGTTTTAGATGGTCAGATCAGCAGCAGGCCCTCACCCCTAATATTTTAGAGGGTCACCAGCAGGCCCTTGCTCCTAATGCTTTTGAGGGTCACCAGCAAGCCATCATTCATAATTTTTCAAGGGTGTGTATGATGTCCTTTATGTGTAATAAAGGGTGTATTGGAGTGGTGGTTCCTTGTAATTTTTGGCAGCCCTTTCACTTAGTGCATAGGCTTTATGAGTGTAGGAGTCCCACTACATGAACAATTGTACCACAATGTGAACGAGGCCCTCCTTTATGTGATATACAGGTTGTATTGGAGTGCCTCTTCCTTGTAATTTTTGGCAGCACTTGCACTTTATATACAAGTAAATATACAGGAAAGAATGTTTCCTAACAATTTTTCCTCTAAAATCGATTTTATCTTCGGTTTTCTGCGTATTATTGTCAGTCTGTAAAAGTGGTGTACTACTCGGACAACAACGTTCCCAGCAACGACCTGGGAGTCCAAGATGCATCCAGACATCCTCCCCATGCTGTTCCCGAACCATTTCAGTGGTGTTTCCATCAATTTCTGACCTTTTCCTGTGAACCAGACACCCTCCCCTCTTCAGAGCAGGGGGTGCCTGGTTTAATGCTCTTGTTTTCCCATTGACTTCCATTGTGCTCTGGTTCTTAGTATAGCACCCGAGCATCCCAAAGTGTTCTACTCGAGCACCAGAGCACCCGAGCACTTTGATGCTCGATTAACACTAATTGTTAGTACTCCAAGATATTTAGACCTGCCAAGCCCCTTCAAAAACTGCAATTGTACCTAGAACAACTGATGCTGATTTCAAGGTAAAAGGTGTTCACACCAAATATTTATTTTATTTACATTTCTATTTTGTCCATTCACTTTGTATTGTTAGTTGATAAAAAATAAACTATTACCACTTCTATTTTGGAAAGCATTCCTACTTGCAGCATTTTTCCACACCAACCTAAAACATTGGCACAGTACTATATAGTAGCAATTATAATAATCATCTCCTGTTCACAACAACCATAACATGGTTATCTTGACTCCCCCCCAAAAAATGAATAAAACATTTTTAAAGTATAGCTACCCTCACAAAAATGAGCCCTCACACACTGGCGCTAGCAGAAAGATAACAGAGGTATCAGAATAAAATGTGAGAATATCAATATGCCAACAAAAAACAATATTTTTCTTAAAAAATAACATTTTAATAGTTTGAGTAGTAAAACACAACAAGCACCATATAAATTTGGCATCTCCACAATACAGGGAGTGCAGAATTATTAGGCAAATGAGTATTTTGACCACATCATCCTCTTTATGCATGTTGTCTTACTCCAAGCTGTATAGGCTCGAAAGCCTACTACTAATTAAGCATATTAGGTGATGTGCATCTCTGTAATGAGAAGGGGTGTGGTCTAATCACATCAACACCCTATATCAGGTGTGCATAATTATTTGGCAACTTCCTTTCCTTTGGCAAAATGGGTCAAAAGAAGGACTTGACAGGCTCAGAAAAGTCAAAAATAGTGAGATATCTTGCAGAGGGATGCAGCACTCTTAAAATTGCAAAGCTTCTGAAGCGTGATCATTGAACAATCAAGCGTTTCATTCAAAATAGTCAATAGGGTCACAAGAAGCGTGTGGAAAAACCAAGGCGCAAAATAACTGCCCATGAACTAAGAAAAGTCAAGCGTGCAGCTGCCAAGATGCCACTTGCCACCAGTTTGGCCATATTTCAGAGCTGCAACATCACTGGAGTGTGCAATACTCAGAGACATGGCCAAGGTAAGAAAGGCTAAAAGACGACCACCACTGAACAAGACACACAAGCTGAAACGTCAAGACTGGGCCAAGAAATATCTCAAGACTGATTTTTCTAAGGTTTTATGGACTGATGAAATGAGAGTGAGTCCTGGTGGGCCAGATGGATGGGCCCGTGGCTGGATTGGTGAAGGGCAGAGAGCTCCAGTCCGACTCAGACGCCAGCAAGGTGGAGGTGGAGTACTGGTTTGGGCTGGTATCATCAAAGATGAGCTTGTGGGGCCTTTATGGGTTGAGGATGGAGTCAAGCTCAACTCCCAGTCCTACTGCCAGTTTCTGGAAGACACCTTCTTCAAGCAGTGGTACAGGAAGAAGTCTGCATCCTTCAAAAAAAAACATGATTTTCATGCAGGACAATGCTCCATCACACGCATCCAAGTACTCCACAGCGTGGCTGGCAAGAAAGGGTATAAAAGAAGAAAATCTAATGACATGGCCTCCTTGTTCACCTGATCTGAACCCCATTGAGAACCTGTGGTCCATCATCAAATGTGAGATTTACAAGGAGGGAAAACAGTACACCTCTCTGAACAGTGTCTGGGAGGCTGTGGTTGCTGCTGCACGCAATGTTGATGGTGAACAGATCAAAACACTGACAGAATCCATGGATGGCAGGCTTTTGAGTGTCCTTGCAAAGAAAGGTGGCTATATTGGTCACTGATTTGTTTTTGTTTTGTTTTTGAATGTCAGAAATGTATATTTGTGAATGTTGAGATGTTATATTGGTTTCACTGGTAAAAATAAATAATTGAAATGGGTATATATTTGTTTTTTGTTAAGTTGCCTAATAATTATGCACAGTAATAGTCACCTGCACACACAGATATCCACCTAAAATAGCTAAAACTAAAAACAAACTAAGAACTACTTCCAAAAATATTCAGCTTTGATATTAATGAGTTTTTTGGGTTCATTGAGAACATGGTTGTTGTTCAATAATAAAATTAATCCTCAAAAATACAACTTGCCTAATAATTCTGCACTCCATGTATTATTGATCCACAAAAAAAAACTTAAAATGTCATTATTACTGTGCAATAAAAGCCATAAAAACGAAACCTTAAAAACAATTGTGGAATTGTGTTGCATTTTCGAAACTATCACCGGCAAAAATATTTAAAACATTATATAATTCATCTGATGAAAATTCATCTGATGAAAATGGTATAATTAAAAATACATCTTGCCCTGCATATACAAGCCCTCATAATGCTATGTCAACTGTTATGGCTTTTGAATTGTGGAGATCAAAACACACACACACACAGGAATATGCTGAGCCTTAAGTACCAAACTAGGCTGTGTCCTTAAAGGGTTAACCTACCTCAAGTGAGGTCCATTATAGTTTACACCAAATGCTAGAAATATAAACTCAGGATCCAATGTCAAAAATGTCTGCTCATCTGGTCCCACACTGGTGTTTTTCTTTTAATCTGACTCTGCCTTATCATTATTTGTAATTGCTAGGTTTATCATGTCAATAGAGGTTTTCACTTGACTGCACGACCAAAAAATCACTCACTCCCTGGGAATATCTCCCATGCCAAATTGTATTACTAAATGTGAAAATCCTTATTAAGAAGCGTTGGGGGAGGGGGGTTAAAATTGTTTGCTAGTTACAAGCTTTCTATTCCTCACATACTTTTAAGTAATTACTTAAGAATCTGTTAACATTATCAGGGTTAGGCTTAGTAAACATTTTTTGCCTATTGCTCTCCTAAGCCTTTGTTTCCACAATTAATAGAACATAGTCAATTCTGTTAAACATCCTAATATAATTTACTGTCCACTAAACCATCAAGATAATCACATACATTAATCTTTAATAGGTCAATTTACTTAACTTTCCAGAGGATTTTAATTAAAACATTGTCTCACATGATGCTAACGTGGCCCTTATCTGCTGGAGGGTCAGAAAGGTGACCACAAAACAGCTTTTACTTGTGTCCTTCATAACCACATACAGTTGATTGGACATAGGATACCTTACTGGATTACATGGACATAATTTTATGTCACACATATTTCAGTATCATATTGTTCATCTCGTCTTCATCCTCTCATCTCCATCTCGAAAAAAAATCTTAAGATTGATGCTAAGGTATACAGACTATGTATTATTTTGACCATTATTATTAAAGAACCTTCTTTTTGCCATAAATGGGTGTACTAATGTATCATGCACCACTTCCACTGCCATTTCCAAGCTACATCCTATGAAACAAACATTTTGGGGGGAATTTAACACAAGTTTTCTAATCTGTAATACTGACCAACTTTTCACTCCACTTTTGAAAGTGGTGAAGCTCATCAAAAGTCGTAAAATTTTACTGAAAGTCACAAAAAAAGCTCAAAATGTTCCGCACTACATCACTTGGGACATTTTTACATCACAAATCTGGTGTAGTAGATTTGATATATGCCCCCTTTGTGCTTTATTGGATTTAAGAATACAGGATGACCTCATGTATTGTGTTTGCAACTTAATTTTTTTACTATTATGGCATTTACAGTTCGCTATACATACACACAGAACTGGATCAATGTTTTTGGAGTGTGAAGGCTGAACAATGCCCTCCTGTGTTTTTTATTTTTTATTTTTTAAGGAAAATAAGACTCGAACAAATTAATCAGAATACTGTACAGATAAAACATTCACATTTGGTCAATTACAGTGTATTAAAGAGGACCTTTCACCACTCCTCACATTCCTATTTTAATAGCTACATGCATTTCCCACGTACTAACAATTCTGGAGCATCTATTCTTATGTCTGTATGATACATACAGAGACTGACTCTATCAAATCAGTGCTGCCATTTTCAGACTGTGCAGGTACACCCCCCTCACTGGTTACCTCCCCTAATAGCAATTCATTCATAACTTCTAGTGCAAATAGTGCATTTCTAGCAATGTGGCATTTTACATTGTCTTGCTAGAAGATCGTATCCGCCTCAGGGAAGACAATCAGCATGTATGGGTGTACATGATCTGCAAGGATGGATTCATACCCAAATCAGTTGAGTGCCTTCCACATTGATAAGTGGGCTTAGAAAATGCCACAAAAACATTCCCCTGACCCTAACACTGACAACACCAGCTTGTGTTCTTCCAGCAATAGTTGCAGGGTGTTTGTTCTCTGATGTATCTCAAAAGTAGGAAGCTGCCATTATAATGTGATTTGACCATGTATATAGTACCAAAATAAGATAGAGGTTGGTAGAGATCCCATGACATTCACCCATTTTGTCCACATTGTTGTCTTTAATATAACTGTACTGTGCTACTTGGTCACCACTGTTCCTGCAGCGATCATGCCACATACATTATTCATGTGACCACCACAGCTAATCAGTGGCCTTAGTTGTCATGTGCTGTACATGCAAGCATCACCATTGATGCTAGTCATTGGGTACAGCAGTCACATGAAAGGTAGCAAGGCTGGCGGAGGCCACAAGAGCAGTGGTGCTGAGATTTAATGGTTATTTATCAATTCAAAATTATTTCCTGCTCTTAAAGAGGTTGTCCAATCTCACCATTTCTGGGAGTTACGGAAGCAATGGACTTTTTCTGCAGAACAGTGGCTCAGTGGTTTGAATCTGATCAAGGACAACATCTGCATGGACTTTCTATGTTCCTCCCATACTCCAAAGACATGCTGATAGGAAACTTAGATTGTTAGTTCTAGTGGGGACTAGAGATGGCCTTGCGGTTCGCCCGGCGGTCGTTTCACAGCAAACTTTGCGTGTTCGTGATTCGCCGAACATGCAAACATATGGAGATATTCGCACCCGCCATATTCTTTTACATTGTGAAGAACTTTGACCCATGACACATCCATCAGGTGGTACAGGACAGCCAATTGAGACATTTCAGCATATGGACATACCCCCTACCTTATAAATAAACCTGATCTGGCCACCATTTTACATTCAGTGTTTTGCCAGTGTAGGGAGAGGTTGCTTTGTGGAGCAGGGACAGGCTGTTAGGGACACCAAACACTAGCTAATAGGGCCACAAAAGTCATTTTAAGGACTGGTATAGGTGTGCTATCGATAGGTGTGATACACAGAGGGGTGCCATATACTTATAATATACTTTTATAATGAGTCAAAAACATATAGATCTATATAGTGATCGCCTGGAAGTCAGGGGCCTAGGTGCTAGGGGCTTACTAGGCCCATTTTTATATAGGGTAGGGTTCCGGACAGGGTCTGTCACGAGGGTGTCAAGAACCACGCCTGACTCCGTTTTACCCGGGGTCAGGAAGTCGCAGCGGTTGGCTGCACGCTCTATGTAGTAAGATAGGGCTGTTTCCTTATGGTAGCTTTCTGGGTTTGCTTTGCAACCCCTTTTGGCTCCGCAGCTCCTTCTCCTCAGCTGTTCCTTGTCCAGCACTCCCAACCTCCTTATATTCCCCTCTCACACTTCTCTGGTTGCCAGATATAGAGCTTCCTGCCTGGACTTCTATACTGACCCACTGGAGCTGCGTTCTCTGGTGGTTGGTCCAGAACGTTTCCCTCCGGATCCCTGTTGGACCTTTGTGGTCTGCTGTGGTCGCCCACCTGGGTTTATGTGTTTGTCTGTATTGTCTGTCCTCTCCCTGGTGTTTTCCTCTTAGTGTCAGTGGTGCGGACTAGCGATCCCACCGGCCCGTTCACTATCTAGGGCTCATTTTAGGGAAAGCCAGGGTTTAGGCACGTGATCGCCGCACGGGTGAGGAACCCGTCTAGGGACGTCAGGGCAGTCAGGTGCCAGCCGCAAGGTGAGTCAGGGGTCACCACCTTTCCCTTGGGCAGGGCTTTCCCTTTTCCCTCCCTGTGCGTGACGCCGGTCATTACAGGGTCGCTCTTATCAGGGCGGGTGGTCTGTGGTTAGGCTATCAGGGCCAGAATAGCACCCCCTGTAGGGCAATATTAGGGACAGTTCTTTCAATACCACATCTTCATCTAGCCCAGGGATGGATGTTTTTTGCGTTCCCTCCGGGATTCATGGATATGCACTGGAACCCGCCGGATTGTGGTAGGACATTATTTTCATTTTGAGGGATATCTTTTCCATTCACACATCCGCAAAATTGGTCCGCATCCATTCCACAATTTTGCGGAACGGGTGCAGCCCCATTAATTTTCAATGGGGCCGGAATGTGCTGTCCGTAACCGCATTTGCGGATCCACATTCACAGATCCGCACTTCCGCATCCGTGCTTCCGTTTCCGCAAAAAAATAGAACATGTCCTATTCTTTTCCGCAATTGTAGACAAGATTAGGCATTTTCTATTATAGTGTCGGCGATGTGCGGTCCTCAAATTGCGGAATGCACATTGCAGTGTCCGTGTTTTGCGCATCTGCAAAACACTTACGGATGTGTGAGTAGATCCTCATAGTAACATTATTAAAGGTTACGTTTTATCTTTATGTATATTCCAATGGATTGCCTTCCGTGTACAATGTTATAATATATTTTCTATGTTAGAAAGTATATTATAGTGCATTTGTATTGTATTATAGTGCATTTGTACCTTCACTAATAATACATCTGGTATGTCACTGTCCATGTTGTGGGACTATTTGTGCACTTCTAGTAATTATTTATTGGCTGCAAATATGAGCTGAAGGTTTTTCAGGTTTGCCTGCCATTAAAATGAATGGGACCCGCTCGTGAACATTTGATCGAGTTTGCGCGATCGCGTTTGCGAACCGTCCTGGCAGATGTTCGTCCATCACTAATGGGGACAGCAGGTGTTGATA
Organism: Bufo gargarizans; assembly: GCF_014858855.1. Taxonomy (NCBI): domain Eukaryota; kingdom Metazoa; phylum Chordata; class Amphibia; order Anura; family Bufonidae; genus Bufo; species Bufo gargarizans. The sequence continues at coordinate 164,767,202 of NC_058081.1, forward strand.
ATGTCTGTAAAGCGCTGTGAAATGTGTCAGCTCTAAACAGTGGTCCCTCAAGTTACAATGTTAATTGGTTCCAGGGTGACCATTGTATGTTGAAACCATTGTAAGTTGAGTAATCGGTTCCAAAGCACCAAAATGTCATCCAACATAAGAGAAAATGAAGATTTAAGAAAAATAACCAAATAACTAAAACTAATAAAACAAGTCCTTACATTGAACAGTCAGGATTATGTGCTAACTAGCAACTAATACAACTATTTTACCAGTGAAGGGGCCTTGATTGGTTGGGTCTGAGTCTGAGATATTGTATGTTGAGTCTGGTTTCAACTTACGATGGGTCAGTAACGACCACTGTATGTTGAAAATATTGTGTCTTGAGGGATCACTGTATACTGTAAGTTAATAAAGTTGCTACTAGAAGCTTGTTAATGAATTTGCAACTGTGTGTTACCAGTGGGGAGTGCAACACTGTTTGATACTGACAAAACAGTGCTGCCAGTGTTAGACTGAGCAGAGGCATCCTCTCCCCACTGGTAACACTCAGTTGCAAAGTCATTAATACATTTCTAGAAGCAATGACTGAGGCACATAACAACATCATTATATAAACATATGCTCCAGCATTGTTATTGCATGGATCTACAATTATTAAAGGGGGTGTCCTGGCTTTTTCTATTAATGACCTATCCTCAGGTGTCGGACCCCCCGCCAATTAGCTGTGTGAGGGGGGACGGTGCGCCCAGTGAGCACGTGCCATCTCCCTTCTCTCTTCCTGTCCACAGCTCTGTGTCTGTGCAAAGACCATAGACAGCAACGGCGAACAGTAAGAAATAAGGGAGATGGTATGTGGGCACTGCGCACGCCATCTCCCCATACAGCTGATTGGTGGACATGCCAGGTGTCGAACCCCCACCAAACTGATATTCATGATATTATTTTTTTTTTCAATTGGTCTTTATTAAAAATGTTGAATCTTTTTTTTTTTTGTACAGAGCTGACATGCTCTACTAGCTGCCTGCATATTTTTTGTCTTTTAAGTCATCTGAGGAGCAGAAGGACTCGTTATCTCTACTCTCTGACATTATAAACAGTTGTCAAAGCTGAATCCTTATATAACTGAAAAGAATGTGACTTAGGCTACTTTCACACTAGCGTTCGGGTGTCCGCTTGTGAGCTCCGTTTGAAGGGGCTCACAAGCGGACCCGAACGCTTCAGTCCAGCACTAATGCATTCTGAGTGGACGCGGATCCGCTCAGAATGCATCAGTCTGGCAGCGTTCAGCCTCCGCTCCGCTCAGCAGACGGACACTTGAACGCTGCTTGCAGCGTTCGGGTGTCCGCCTGGCCGTGCGGAGGCGTGCGGATCCGTCCAGACTTACAATGTAAGTCAATGGGGACGGATCAGTTTGAAGATGACACACTATGGCTCAATCTTCAAACGGATCCGTCCCCCATTGACTTTACATTGAAAGTCTGGACGGATCCGTCTGAGGCTATTTTCACACTTAGAAATATTTTAACAATATAATGCAGACGGATCCGTACTGAACGGAGCCACCGTCTGCATTATATGAGCGGATCCGTCTGAGACGCAAGTGTGAAAGTAGCCTTAAATACATTTTTATGACCTCTTAGTAGCTTAGAGAAAATATTTATTAGATGACTAGCACAAAGTAAAAGTGAAAGTAGGATGTGACAGAATGGCTCAATATTTTTAATAAAGGTCAATTGAAAATATGATTTTTAGTCCAAAATGATTAAAATGCAGTCATAAAAATTGCCTCCCAAGGTGTACATAGCCTTTAAGAATGACAGTGGTAAGATACATTTAATGGGGCACCTTTTAGTGATGGGGTCCTTTTGCAATTACGGTACTCATTTTACAATATTTTATTTAATTATATCATATAAGTTTAAACTTTAAAAATAGTTAATTTCACACCAATTATTGTACAGTGCTAATAAACCAGATAACAAGAGATAGATAGTTCTCTGATGTTGGCATAGGTGTCAAATCTGAAAGAAGTTCTCTATTTTTAAGAGTTCTTAAACATTTTGCTGCTTTTATGCAGTAAGCATGGCTCTTCGCCACTATTGAACTAGCCTATTGCTTTAAAAAGGACCTTTCATTAGTTTTGACATACTGTAGCCTAATTACGTATTACCTTGTAGGGTGGCCCGCACTGATACCATGGTTGTTTTTTGTTTTTCAAAAGCCCCCCTATTTGTCCGCTGTGGCCCCCGATGATTTGGCATGCTGTATTATAATGAGCAGTATTCTCACAATGGGGAGGAGACGCTATCCAATCAGAGCGGACCTCTCACAGACAGGGATAAGGAATCTCACAAGAACTTGAGCTCCTTCTCCCTGGCTGTGAGCGGTCCTCTCTTATTGGATAGCTCTCTTTCCCATTGCGAGTATACTGCTCATTTTCATACAGTGCGCCAAATCATCGGGGGGCCATAGCAGACGAACGGGGGGAGGGGGGGCTTTAAAAAAACAAAAAACACCCATGGCATCAGTGGGGGCCGCCCTACAAGGTAATACCATATATAGCCTATGTCAAAACTGATGGAAGGGCCTCTTTAAATTGAATATAATGTTGTGTCTGCAAAAGCTTAGTGATCCTGTTGGAAAGCAACTGATGTGGCTCAGGTGTAAAAATGTCATCTTTAATGCAAGGAAGACTTGAACAATAATTGCTGACTATTCTCATACCCGCCTGCTCACCACTTTCTTTGTTGTGGCTCTCAAGTAGTATGTAATGGAATGGAACGTGAGTAGTCAATGGCTCCTTTAGTTTCCCTCAATTAAAATCAAGGGTATATTGTTGAACAGCAATGAATTTTATATTACTAGAAATAGATTCAGGAACAAGGCTCCTACATGTTTGTATTAGTTGCTATTCTTGGTCTTTCAGAAAAAGAAGACATGCTTTGCTACTCTAAAGAACACTATGGTTACTTTACTTAAATACCCCTTTAAACTGATCACATATAACCCCCTTTCCCCCTTATTCTGGCTCTCCAAACCTCGATCAGTCCTTGAGACAGTCAGTCCTGTTGAGGAATTACAGTAATGGCCGTAAATATTGGCACCCCTGGAATTTTTCAAGAAAATTATTGCAGTAACACATAGTTTTGCTATACATGTTTATTCCCTTTGTGTGTATTTGAACAAAACCAAAAAAGGGAGCAAAAAAAGCTAATTGGACATAATGTCACACCAAACCCCAAAAACGGGCTGGACAAAATTATTGGCACCCTTTCAAAATTGTGGATAAATAAGATTGTTTCAAGCATGTGATGCTCCTTTGAACCCACCTGGGGCAAGTAACAGGTGTGGGCAATATAATAATCACACATGAAAGCAGATAAAAAGGAGAGAAGTTCACTTAGTCTTTGCATTGTGTGTCTGTGTGCGCCACACTAAGCATGGACAACAGAAAGGGGACAAGAGAGCTGTCTGAGGACTTGAGAACCAAAATTGTGGATAAATATCAACAATCTCAAGGTTACAAGTCCATCTCCAGAGATCTAGATTTGCCTTTGTCCACAGTGAGTTATCAAGAAGTTTTCAACCCATGGCACTCTATCTAATCTCCCTGGGCGTGGATGGAAGAGAAAAATTGATGAAAGGTGTCAACGCAGGATAGTCCGGATGGTGGATAAGCAGCCCCAAACAAGTTCCAATGATATTCAAGCTGTCCTGCAGGCTTAGAGAGCATCAGTGTCAGCACGAACTATCGTCGACATTTAAATGAAATGAAATGCTATGGCAGGAGATCCAGGAAGACCCCACTGCTGACACAGACATAAAAAAGCAAGACTACATTTTGCAAAAATGAACTTGAGTAAGCCAAAATCCTTCTGGGAAAACGTCTTGTGGACAGATGAGACCAAAATAGAGCTTTTTGGTAAAGCACATCATTCTACTGTTTACCGAAAATGGAATGAGGCCTACAAAGAAAGAATACAGTACCTACAGTGAAGTATGGTGAAGGTTCATTGATGTTTTGGGGTTGTTTTGCTGCCTCTGGCACTGGGAGCCCTGGCAACTGATTTTGGGTCGCACTGTAGAGCCCAGTGTCAGAAAGCTGGGTTTGCAATCGAGATCTTGGGTCTTCCAGCAGGGCAATGACCCCAAACATACGTCAAAAAGCACCCAGAAATGGATGGCAACAAAGCGCTGGAGAGTTCTGAAGTGGCCAGCAATGAACCAGATCTAAATCCCATTGAACACCTGTGAAGAGATCTTAAAATTGCTGTTGGGAAATAAGAAAGACCTGGAGCAGTTTGCTAAGGAAAAGTGGTTCAGAATTCCGGGTGAGAGGTGTCAGAAGCTTATTGATGGTTATAGGAAGCGACTGATTTCAGTTATTTTTTCCAAAGGGTGTGCAACCAAATAGTAAGTTAAGGGTGCCAATAATTTTGTCCAGCCTATTTTTGGAGTTTGGTGTGACATTATGTCCAATTAGCGTTTTTTCCTCCTTTTTTGGTTTTGTTCCAATACACACAAAGGGAATAAACATGTGTATAGCAAAACATGTGCTACTGCAAGAAATACTGTGAGAAATACTTCATTTTCTTGAAAAATTTCAGGGGTGTCAACATTTACGGCCATGACTGTATTTAGCTGGCTTCTGAAGTATAATGGATGGCTTGTCTGCCAGAGCAGGAACTACTATTTCTCAGCAGGTGTTGGTTGGCTCTGGCTCATACAGGAAGTCCAAAGCAGGCCCAGATGGATAATCTACCCTACTACTGGGCTGATTCCCAGAGGGCTGGTCTGTTAGGGGTCAGTCTGACATAATTAGACAGGAACTGCACTAATGATGCATAACCTGCAGCATTAAGGCAGTTTAAAGCCTAGGGAATTTTAAGGACCTGAAATTATGGAAGGGAAGTACAAAGAATCATCTCTCTCCAACGTTAGCCTCAATACTCATGTCCTGCCCTGCGAGGTCTGAGAAAAGTCATAAAGACTGAACATTTTTCATCAAATCATCCTATGTCATGAAATAAATTACATTCAAAAGAATATTAAGAGTACTGGATATCCTTACAATCACTGATGGAAATCACTGATCAAACACGGAAATGTGAATGAAGCCTTATGTAAACTAATCCAACTCATTTGCTTTCTTCTCTGCAGCTTGTAAACCCTCACTAATATAATCTCTCATTATCCAATAGTTATTGGATGTTCGGAACTGATTTGGTGGACCATATTAATTTATTTTTGACATATACTTTACCTTTTGTTAGTGACTACAATAAATTGAATTTCTATTTAATCACTGTTCTAACATGCCCTGACTACTATCACCCTATTATCTGTTCCTGGTTCCATGTGAAAAAAAAAATTTTCTTAAAATCTACAACTGATAGCTGTTGGTACTTTTTCACAACAATGGACATCCTTTGATTGCCCAGCTCTTAATGAATTCTTATAAAAGTCATTGGGGGGAATTATTTTGTGGGAATTTTTAAAGCCACTTTGGCAGGAATCTGTGTTGATGTAATTTCAACCTTATTTATCAAATTTTGCATGATGTTTTTGACTCCTCTTTCTAAGACATCCCTTTACTGGAGTAAGATTGTGACTATATTTCTGGGTTTATGAAACGTCACAGTTAATAATTCAGAATAACAGGCTAGCCAAGCTCACTTCCCCATCAACTTTACAAAAGTAGAATAAGTGGTGTATTTTTTTTTCTCAAAGCCCTATTTGGGACATTTTTAATTCAGAATTCTGGTATTAACATCCAGGCATTGATAATAGATTCCCTAGCTAAATAGATATCTTAAAGCTAGGGAATTCGATTGGCATGTTAAGAGTATTGGTTGCCAGATAATGTCTAGAGAGCTCCAATAAGAATGTGCTCACCTTTTACCCTTTCAGCTATGAATCGCCTATGATCTTGTCCTGGTACAAAATTGAGCATTCTGGATAAACAGATAAAGGGATACACACCCTGAAATGAGTTGTCCTGAAAACTTATTTCTTTTTGCTATTATTGACTATGCTTTACAATAAAGACACACTTTCTATTTAAAAGAACAACAATGGTTTTATTGCAACTATGAGAATTCATTGGAGAGAATATAGCCTTTTTTTACTTCTACGTGTTCTCAGTGATCCAGTAAAAGTCTTACATGGATGTCAGTTTTAAAATAACTTTTTACTTACAAGAAGTAAGATTAAACTGTATGGTTCTCAAGGAACGTGCACCAAAAATCTCAATGGCCATTTTGCGCAATGGACCACTTTGGTTGGTGATGGCTATGAATCTCTTTTAGTTGGTGCTGCATTTACAGCATGGTATGAAAACATTTGCATTTTGTCTATCTATGCTATATGGAAAAAGTATTGGGACATCCACACATTACACCAACAGGAGCTTTTATGATATCCCATTCGAAACCCATAGATATTAATATAGAGTTGATGTCATCTGTGATGTCATTGGCACTAATGTGCGGTCTTTAGCACTGCCCTAACCTGTAAAATAGTGGGACAATGTAAAAAAAAACAGCCCTTGCCCTGCACAATGCAGTGCAGAACAAGGGGGAGGATGGGAGCATGCTGAATGAGTGAAGAAGGGTTTATGTCTAGGTTTAGCTCTGAATCCGGACAACCCTTTTAAAGGGAACCTGTCATCTCGTTTATGTCATACAAACTGCCCATAGTCACTGCACAAACTGACCATCCTCCTCAGATCCTGCACAGGCTCCATTCAGGCACATTTCCAGTGCCCAGTGACTTTGGGTGTACAGCCCAGGCTTCAAGGCTTCATTACACATGCATCACACAGTGGGAGAGCTCTTCTCTTGAATGTTTGGGGCATGTGCAGTGAAGCCTTGAAGACTAGGCTGTATACCAAAAATCACTGGGCATACTCAGGATTTAAAGGGGCTTTCCAGGATTTTAATATTGATGACCTATCCTCAGTATAGATCATCAATATCAGATAGGTGGGGGTGCCGGGTGTTGGACCAGCTGTTTGAAGAGAAGGCTGCGCTTGTGCGTGTGCTGCCTTCCCTTCGTTGTTTACTAATGATGAGCAGGAGGTACCATATTAGATTTCGCGATATTTCGCGAATATTCGATTGAATATTCGTCTTATATTTGTCAAAATCGAATATTCGTCATTTTTCTATTTATCGCGAATAATTAAATCGTATATTGCGATTTTTCTTTTGACTGTATAAGGCAACGTTCCTATGACTATGGCTAGGCTAATATGTGTATTTTACGAATATTCATAATATTGCTCTAACTTCGTCTTTTAGAATATTACGAATATTCTAAAAGATGAAGTTAGAGCAATATTATGAATATTCGTAAAATACACATATAGATTGTAATTTAGCTAATATAGTGCTATAATGTTTTTTTTGTCAATTTTTTTTTGCCTCTTCTAGCACTATAGCACTATATTAGCTAAATTGCAGTCTATATGTGAATTTTATGAATTTTCGTAATATTGGTCTAACTTCATCTTTTAGAATATTCGTAATATTCTAAAAGACGAAGTTAGAGCAATATTACGAATATTCTAAAAGACGAAGTTAGAGCAATATTACGAATATTCGTAAAAAACACATATAGACTGTAATTTATGTGTACTGTTATTCCACTTTGGCATACTGCTCCCCGACAAGCGTCCCTGTAACCATGGGAACGCCTGTGCGTTAGAATATACCATCGGATCTGAGCTTTCACGATCTCAGGGAAAACTCAGATTCGATGGTATTTTCTAACGCACAGGCTTTCCCATGGTTACGGGGACACTTGTCGGGGAGGAGTATGCGAATAACTGTACAGATAGGAATAAAATAATGCCAAAATTCTAAATAACGAATATATTCACTATATTGCTATGTATTCGTTTTTTAGACTATTGGTCATTTTATTTTCCATATGAAAACATGATTCCCCCCTGCTTAAGTTGCTTGTGGGCCAATGGCTTATTGACCCACAAGCAAGGAGCAGGGAGAAATTTCGCGAATATATAGAACTATATTCAAAATATTTGCGAAATCTCTAAGTTACGATATTCGAGAAAAAAATTTGCAATTCGAATATTCACGCTCAACACTATTGTTTACCTGTTCATCGTCGACATTGCAGCAACAAGCAGTTGTAATTTCAAGATGTCCCATTCACTTCTATGGGATGGCTCCTTCCTATTCAAGTGTATAGGAAGGAGTCGCGTCCCATAGAAGTGAATGGGACTACTTCTTGTAATGACACCTGCCGGCTGCTGTGATGTCTACGACGAGCAGATAAACAATGAAGGGAAGGCAGCGTTTGCACAAACATGCTCTTCTCTTCAACCAGCTGAGGATAGCTCATCAATATTAAAATCCCAGAAAACCCCTTTAAAGAGGCCAGAGGATGATGTTCCCCGAGCTAGTGAACATCAATCAAGATGCAAGAGGCGGGGTCAGACTTGAAAATCTTGACATTAAGACAGAAAGTGACGGCCACCTTGACTTGAAGCAGCTGCTTTGCATACAACAGGAACTAAACTAGATTTTCTGCAGATTTATAAATCAGAAAAATAAACAAAAGCCACTTCTAGAGAGACATGAGTAAACATACTATGGGCAGTTTGTGAAGTGACCCAGCGGATCACTGCTAAAGGTTAATTATTTTCCAAGAGTTAAATGTTGTGCGTTAATGTTAAAAATCTTGTCTCTTTATGCAAATAGCTTCCAGGGTGATGGACCTTACAGAGTGCCTGCTCTCCTTCACTTTGGAGACCCCAGTCTGGAGTTAGTAGTGGGCCCCAAAATTGATACCTACACCTATCTGACATTGATGGCATATCCTAGTGATATGCCATAAATGTCTGAGATGGGTACAACCCTTTAAGAGGTGTGTTCCGATACGTTTTTCCATGTACTGTCTCTGCAGTTTGTTGACTAGGTTCATAATTAATGGTAAACTTTGTATTCAGTTGGAGTTTGCAGAGCATGCTGTATAAGACACTGTACAGTTTCCAGTCTGTACTATGCATGGTCTTATTACTTTAAAACAAATCCATTTTTATTGAACAGGAGTAACTATAAAAATCAAAAGTTTTCTCCAGTAAGCCTACCTTTGGGATCAAACTCCCTGAGTTCAGGCTGAAAGAACATTACCGTACAGTATAAAGCTCAACCAAATAATTGCTGGTACTGTAATTTAGAATTTACTGCATTCTGCTAAAAGAGCAATATGAGTATACTTCAGGTCCATATTATGTACTTTGGGTTCTGTGACTCTTTCCTAACTGTTACATGCATCAGTCATGCTCAAATATCTGCATTGTACATGCCTATTCCGTACAAGCAGCATGACAGACTTCTGGGATTCATGCACTTCTGGTACAAGGATAGCTCTCATCCTTACAAAGACGTTAAGTGCTGTCTTGTACTTTTAAAACATATGTTCCCAAAAGATATGTCAATAGGATGGTGCTGACATATTTTGCACAAAATGAAAATGCTAATTTAAAAAGTTACCGGGTTACTACACCAGGGACTCGGAGTGAGGGGGAGGAACCTTTGCAGAAACATCTAAACCAGTCCATGAAAGGTAAAATCCCTTGGCATCAATTATGAAGTTTAACAATCGTACAGAAGAAGAAGGATTTTGACTTTTGCCATTGTATCGTGTATTGATTAAGCGGCTTTGTAGTTTGTCAACATGTCTCTGGTCATTAATAATAATTGCTGTTTGACGTGCTCAAATGCACACCCGCTTATAGATTGGGAAAAACAGCTATGGGCAGCAGAGGACTGTGTTTGGAGGGAATATTGTATTGCATTTGCTGAGGTTAATGAATCTCAGAAAATATCTGAATAACAATTGACTGTTTTAAGTAATTTTTACTTTCGATACATTAGCAGAAAAAATTTGCATATTTCCCTTACTTTACAAATTTTGCACAAGTGCTAAATCTCTAGCTCATGGTTTTTGGAGAAATTGGTCAGTGAAAAAAAATAATCCAAACGCACAAGTTGAAATTCAGAAATTTCAGGCAACTGGTGATTGTCATATTTTGTAAGTTAAAGTGTACCTCCAGTTCTGTGTTGTCCATGCCCATGACAAAAGTGTTAGTGTTCTGGTGGGAAAGGTTGAGTAGACAGTCATCGCTACCACTAATGCTTTTTGACATTGGCTACCACTCCTATTCAAGTTTGCCTCCTAAAGAATTGACCAACCTTTCGGCTACTGCTTCCTCGCTTAAAGTGGCTATCTCATGATTGATGTAAAAAATGAAAATCATGCATCATAAGGTACATGACAACCTCTTACTAAGACAACCTAGAACCAGGCCTATACTTCGCCTGAATTCAGAGATCTTCCCATTCATTGCTCCAATTGCTCTGCTAGAATTATTTTAAGCTGGCAGCTCAGAGGGCATACCGTTTCTCAGGGGGGGTGCCCTCTCTTCTGCAACTGGTGGCAGTCTAAAAAATATGGATGATATCTGTGTGCATTACGTATTTTGCGGAACAGAACAGCTGACCCCTAACAGAACAGTGCTATCCTTGTCCATAATGTGGACAATAATAGGACATGTTCTATTTTTTTGCTGAACGGAAATACAGACATGCGGAAACAGAATGCACACTGAGTAACTTTAGTTTTTTTGTGGACTCATTGAAATGAATGGTTCTGCTTACAGTCCGCAAAAAAAACCAGACATGGAAAGAAAATAGGTTTGTGTGCATGAGCCCTTATGCAGACTACACTGGATGGATAAAATGTCAAAGGGTTTTCCTACTTAAAGGGGTTGTCCGAGATATTTCATTATCTTGGACAACCCCTTTAAGTAGGAAAACCCTTTGACCTACAATTGATTTAAAAACAAAATGATGTTATACTCACCCTTTACTCCAGCACTGTTCTCTGTGGCACTGGTATGTTCCTGCTGCCATTCACACACTAAATTGTTCAGTGTATATATGTACAATATATGTGCTAACATTATACATTAGTAAACTGACTTGCAAAAAGGCTTTCCAAAGCCACAATGTTTTTTGTTACTTTTATACTTTTTAAAAGACCATTTAGAAGATATTTGCCGCCTTGCAGAAATGAGAGAATCGATTCTACATGAATTTAATTTGTTACAAATTTCCCAAAAAATAAAAAAATTCTAAAACTTTTGTGATTTATCCCACATAAATCCCTTAAAAAGGCATCCACCATTTTACAGATCCGAAGACAGAGAAGAAGTCATCTGTCACCACAAAGAGATCATTTTTAGACTTTTTTTTTTAAATTAAAATCAGTGCAGTGCAGTGTGTGGCTGTTTAGCCATAGCCATAAATGTCACCATCACTTCAAATGTCACCATCAAAGTGTCATATACAACTTTTCAGGGCAATTGGGGCAATTTTGATTCAAGTTGAATTTAATCTGACGGTCAATTAAACCAAATCAGACCCAAAAAAATTTTGGGAAATTTGTCCATAGTGCCTTGGAAATTATTGACTGTAGATTAAGGTTTTCTCTGGTACATTATAATAGGTCCTAAGCAGCTGTGTCTCATAGCAGAAAATATGTGCCCACCTAAATATGGACTGTACTGGAAACATCAGCATGATCAAAGAGAAAATACATGACAAGGTACTTCAGGCAACAAATTGTACTCATTAAAAGACACAAAACAAAGATGATTATCCATTATGAATTGAATGAAACCATTGTTATGAAAAATAATTTAAATAAGAACTTTCTCATGTTGTTTGCTTTAAATAATAGATTTTGCTCCTTTGACTTTAAAAGACAGCCATTTGTTCTAGAGACTATTAGGGAAATTTAAATTGTAAACTCGTGTTTTACACATGAAGTCTCCGACAAATTGTACCTGCCAGCAGGCAATACAAGCATTTAAGTCATTAAAATGAAAATATCAGTTCTGATGAACTAGCCAGAACCCTTATTACATTTCACGTCGGCCTTTTTCTCATTACTTGCCTTCTAAAATATTGCTCTATTATGGATTCATTTCATTAGTTAAAAGGGTGACATTACTCAGTGCTAATGAATTATTGCCAGTATCTTAGGAGATTAACCTGACACACATATTCAATTTAACAGAAAGATTTTTATGTTACCATGGATAATAAAGATAACTGGCAAGTAGAAAATATGGGACATTGCCATTGGAACACATTAACATAGCATAAAATATTGTAAATAAACAATAAGCAAATTACAAACAATAGCAAGCAAAAAAACTATAATTTTACAATATGGAAGCAATACGTTATACAACTCACAATTTAGCTGCTCCTGTGTTCAAGCAAAGACTACCTGCAGATGAAATATATATATATATATATATATATATATATATATACAGTGGATATAAAAAGTATACACACCCCTGTTAGAATGTCAGGTTTATGTGATGCAAAAAAACTGAGACAAAGATAAATCACTTCAGAACTTTTTCCACCTTTAATGTGACCTATAAACTGTACCACTCAATTGAAAAACAAACGGAAATCTTTAAGGTGGAGGGAAGAAAACAAAAAATAAAAAAAAATAATGTGGTTGCATAAGTGTGCACACCCTCTTATAACTGGGGATGTTGCTGTGTTCAGAATTAAGCAATCACATTCAAAACCATGTTAAATAGGAGTCGGCATACACCTGCCATCGCTTAAAGTGCCTCTGATTAACCCTAAATAAAGTTCAGCTGCTCTAGTTGGTCTTTCCTGAAATTTTCCACACAGAGCTTCCAAAACAATCCAAGGGATCTCATTGTTAAAAGGTATCAGTCAGGAGAAGGGTACAAAAGAATTTCCAAGGCATTAGATATACCATGGAACACAGTGAAGAAAATATGGCACAACAGTGACATTACCAAGAACTGGACCTCCCTCCAAAATTGATGAAAAGACGAGAAGAAAACTGGTCTGGGAGGCTACCAAGAGGCCTACAGCAACATTAAAGGAGCTGCAGGAATATCTGGCAAGTACTGGCTGTGTGGTACATGTGACAACAATACAACAATCTCCCATATTCTTCATATGTCTGGACTATGGGGTAGTGGAAAGATGAAAGCCTTTTTGTAAAAAGAAAAACATCCAAGCGAGGCTACATTTTGCAAAAACACATCTGAAGTTTCCCAAAAGCATGTTGGAAAAGGTGTTATGGTCTGAAGAAACCATGGGTGAACTTTTTGGCCATAATTCCAAAAGATATGTTTGGCCCAAAAACAACACTGCACATCACCAAAAGAACACTATACCCAAGTGAAGCATCGTGGTGGCAGCTTTATGCTTTGCGGCTGTTTTTCTTCAGCTGGAACTGGGGCCTTAGTTAAGCTAGAGGGAATTATGGACAGTTCCAAATACCAGTCAATATTGGCACAAAACCTTCAGGCTTTTGCTAGAAATCTGAACATAAAGAGGAACTTCATCTTTCAGCATGACAACAACCAAAAGTATACATCCAAATCAATAAAGGAATAGCTTCACCAGAAGAAGATTAAAGTTTTGGAATGGCCCAGCCAGAGCCCAGACCTGAATCCGATTGAAAATCTGTGGGGTGATCTGAAGAGGGCTGTGCACAGGAGATGCCCTTGAAATCTGACAAATTTGGAGTGTTTTTGCAAAGAAGAGTGGGCAAATCTTGCCAAGTCAAAATGTGCCATGCTGATAGAGTCATACCCAAAAAGACTGAGTGCTGTAATAAAATCAAAAGGTTCTTCAACAAAGTATTAGTTTAAGGGTGTGCACACTTATGCAACCATATTATTTTATTTTTATATTTTTTCTTCCCTCTACCTAAAAGATTTCAGTTTGTTTTTCAATTGAGTGGTACAGTTTATAGGTCACATTAAAGGTGGAAAAAGTTCTGAAATTATTTATCTTTGTCTCATTTTTTTACATCACAGAAACCTGACATTTTAACAGGGGTGTGTAGACTTTTTATATCCACTGTATATATATAGTGGGCTGTAAGGAGGAATTTATATTATCTATCATTACAATTGTACGATGCGTGCGGTGAACGTATTGCACCCGCACTGAATCCTGACCCATTAATTTCTATGGGGCTGTGCACATGAGCAGTGATTTTCACGCATCACTTGTGCGTTGTGAAAATCGCAGCATGCTCTATATTGTCACGCGATGCAGGCCCCATAGAAGTGAATGGGGTGCGTGAAAATTGCATAGCATCCGCAAGCAAGTGCGGATGCGGAGCGATTTTCACGCACGGTTGCTAGGAGACGATCGGGATGGAGACCCGATCATTATTATTTTCCCTTATAACATGGTTATAAGGGAAAATAATAGCATTCTGAATACAGAATGCACAGTAAAACAGCGCTGGAGGGGTTAAAAAAAATGAAAAATAATTTAACTCACCTTAGTCCACTTGATCGCGAAGCCCGGCATCTCCTTGTGTCTCCTTTGTTGAATAGGACCTGTGGTGAGCATTAAATACAGGTAAAGGACCTTTGATGACGTCACTCCGGTCATCACATGGTACCTCACATGATCTTTTACCATGGTGATTCACCATGGTAAAAGACCATGTGATGACCGGAGTGACGTCATCAAAGGTCCTTTACCTGTATTTAATGCTCACCACAGGTCCTATTCAACAAAGGACACACAAGGAGATGCCGGGCTTCGCGATCAAGTGGACTAAGGTGAGTTAAATGATTTTTTATTTTTTTTTAACCCCTCCAGCACTGTTTTACTGTGCATTCTGTATTCAGAATGCTATTATTTTCCCTTATAACCATGTTATAAGGGAAAATAATACAATCTACAGAACACCAATCCCAAGCCCGAACTTCTGTGAAGAAGTTCGGGTTTGGGTACCAAACATGCGCAATTGTTCTCACGCGAGTGCAAAACGCATTACAATGTTTTCCACTCGCGCGGAAAAATTGCGCATTTTCCCGCAAAGCACCCTCCTCTTATCCGGGCCAAAAATAAGACGCCCGTGTGAAAGAGGCCTTACACTTGCTGATGCATAAGTAATGACCAGGAATACATAGTTTGTTCCCGATAATTGACGGATTATTGAGTAAAGATGACGGCTGCATTCACATGCAACAATCACCTCTCCTGTATTGGGACTAGTGATTGCACCATACACCATAGGGAATCATTGTTTGTGGGTACCAGATCCCTGTTTTCACAGGGTGATCAACTGCCAGCAAACAAAGATTTATTGAGCCACAGGGAAGATGCAAACACCCAAGAATGAGTGCTTGGTTGATCAGTGGTACCTTTAACCAGGGCACCTATCAGCAACCAGCATTTTTGGGAACAATTCTTCTCGATGATTGTCCTGATCATCTCCCCTCTGAAAGGGCCTTTAGACCTGTATGTTAATGCAATGTAAATATTACAGAATTACTAAAAACATTATTAATCACCAACAGTTTATCTGTAACATGATTAAATGCTTTAAATAAGGTACAACTGACAAAGGAATAATATATGAATAGAGCCGAGGAAAGTTGCTAGATTTCAACATTGCAATTGGATCATCTCTATTTTTTCTCACAGACTGTGGATTTACATAAAAGTGCAATAAATGGTAGCCTAGAGGACAATTTGACGAATAAAGCTACTTAATGCTAGCATATTGAATTTGTCTACAACATAAAACTGGTCTTCTCCACAAACAACATTCTTTGCCTCTGGACACTTCTGCTTAAAATAGCTTACAGACAGTATTCCATTCTCAAGCTGAATGGAACCTATTGATGAACCAAGTGAAGCATCAAAAAAATAGATTTCAGCCAGAATTGCATCTCATGGGAGCTTATAAATGTGACCTGACTTGTATGGGCAATGCTATGTCCTTTGCTGAATGAATGATTATAATTGGGTGTTCTAGAACTGTAAAATAAACTCAAGCAATTGAACCCTAATATAACGGAATACTGCTCTTCATTGGCTCTTCCAATTCTTTTGGTTCCATGCAGTTAAGGAAGGTCAGTAGGTGACATATGACCTGCCGAGAAGACTAAACCAATGATGTACATTTATGATGTTCTGTACCCACAAAGCTGATATCTTATATACGGTACATTGGCTGGCTTTGAATAGTTAAATAATAAAAACATGATTTAATTAGGGATCATTAGAACGTGATATAGGTTTACTAGTATCTATCACTTTATATTTTTATTACTGGCTGTTGCCCCTCTATTTTGTGTCCTGTTAAGCATGAATGGAATAAGAACCAACACTCTAGGTAAAATTTTGATGATCTTCATTCAACTACTTTCTGGATAAAGAATGCTGTGGAAAAAAATGAAAAAACTTTAGAACACACTTTCTGCAGTCTTTCCACAGAGTTTTAGGAACATCTACCTCAGTTTTAGATAAAAATTTCACAATGCTAAATATGTTTTCCCATCGCATAAAGTGATGGCACTGCATCCCTCTTCATTCTCAAGATTGGTGAGAGTCTCATAGGTCATACTCCTATGGATCTTATGGTAAACCCATATCCTAGCAACATGCCATAACTTGGAAATCACCCATATTACCTGGGACTGACATATTTTCTGGCTTTGAGTTGGCTTGAGCTGGATGTTATCTTGGTGATAGGTGTCTGAACCATGCAGCAGGGTCTGTAAAACTGTGGCTTACTTGTCACTCTGCTAACTATATCCCGCTGTACCTGCTAGGAAATCTGTATCACAATGTTCTTGCAGTCTCCTTAGAGTAGTGGTCTCACAGGTGAATAGATCTTTTTCTGTTGGTAAGACCCTAGGTAAAATTGGATGTGCTTCCTCCTCACTGTCCTAGTTAGAACTCCTCTTCTTGGCAGGAAGCAGGACCAGCCCACTCCTACCAAGGGGGGGGGGAGGAACAGGGTAGTTAACATAACATGACATACCATTTGCAGATAGCCCAGGTCTAGGCTACTCCACATACAGCGATCACCTTTTCATACAGCCAAAGTCACCAATTTCTGTGAGACCAGCCAGGCACCTAATACATAAAGCAATGTCTCAACTGTTATTCAGTGGCAGATGTGGGGACCGAACCAAAGTTGCTCCAATTTCTCTGAAATTACATATATAGTATATATATATATATATATATATATATACAGTACAGACCAAAAGTTTGGACACACCTTTTCATTCAAAGAGTTTTCTTTATTTTCATGACTATGAAAATTGTAGATTCACACTGAAGGCATCAAAACTATGAATTAACACATGTGGAATTATATACATAACAAAAAAGTGTGAAACAACTGAAAATATGTCATATTCTAGGTTCTTTAAAGTGGCCACCTTTTGCTTTGATTACTGATTTGCACACTCTTGGCATTCTCTTGATGAGCTTCAAGAGGTAGTCACCTGAAATGGTTTTCACTTCACAGGTGTGCCCTGTCAGGTTTAATAAGTGGTATTTCTTGCCTTATAAATGGGGTTGGGACCATCAGTTGCGTTGTGGAGAAGTCAGGTGGATACACAGCTGATAGTCCTACTCAATAGACTGTTAGAATTTGTATTATGGCAAGAAAAAAGCAGCTAAGTAAAGAAAAACGAGTGGCCATCACTACTTTAAGAAATGAAGGTCAGTCAGTCCGAAAAATTGGGAAAACTTTGAAAGTGTTCCCAAGTGCAGTCACAAAAACCATCAAGCGCTACAAAGAAACTGGCTCACATGCGGACCACCCCAGGAAAGGAAGACCAAGAGTCACCTCTGCTGCGGAGGATAAGTTCATCCGAGTCACCAGCCTCAGAAATCGCAGGTTAACAGCAGCTCAGATTAGAGACCAGGTCAATGCCACACAATCTAGAACAACTGTTAAGAGGAGACTGTGTGAATCAGGCCTTCATGGTAGAATATCTGCTAGGAAACCACTGCTAAGGACAGGCAACAAGTAGAAGAGACTTGTTTGGGCTAAAGAACGCAAGGAATGGACATTAGACCAGTGGAAATCTGTGCTTTGGTCTGATGAGTCCAAATTTGAGATCTTTGGTTCCAACCACCATGTCTTTGTGTGGCGTAGAAAAGGTGAACGAGTGGACTCTACATGCCTGGTTCCCACCGTGAAGCATGGAGGAGGAGGTGTGATGGTGTGGGGGTGCTTTGCTGGTGACATGGTTGGGGATTTATTCAAAATTGAAGGCATATTGAACCAGCATGGATACCACAGCATTTAGCAGCGGCATGCTATTCCATCCGGTTTGCATTTAGTTGGACCATCATTTATTATTAACAGAACAATGACCCCAAACACACCTCCAGGCTGTGTAAGGGCTATTTGACAATGAAGGAAAGTGATGGGGTGCTGTGCCAGATGACCTGGCCTCCACAGTCACCGGACCTGAACCCAATCGAGATGGTTTGGGGTGAGCTGGACTGCAGAGTGAAGGCAAAAGGGCCAACAAGTGCTAAGCATCTCTGGGAACTCCTTCAAGACTGTTGGAAGACCATTTCAGGTGACTACCTCTTGAAGCTCATCAAGAGAATGCCAAGAGTGTGGAAAGCAGTAATCAAAGCAAAAGGTGGCTACTTTGAAAAACCTAGAATATGACATATTTTCAGTTGTTTCACAGTTTTTTGTTATGTATATAATTCCACATGTGTTAATTCATAGTTTTGATGCCTTCAGTGTGAATCTACAATTTTCATAGTCATGAAAATAAAGAAAACTCTTTGAATGAGAAGGTGTGTCCAAACTTTTGGTCTGTACTGTATATATAAAAACCCCTCTAGCCTCCTAGTAATCGTGGGGGGTCATTTATTAAAACCAGTGTTTTAGATGCCCCAAAGCCGGCGGTGGATCCGCCGGAGTTATGAAGAGGTGCAGGTCCCCTTCTAAATGTAAGACAGCTTCCTAGCCGTCTTACATTTAGACCTTTTTCTTCACCTGAAACAGGCATAGAAAATGGTAAATAAGACAGACCTGCCAGCCTGTCCCCTTCCTGGCCCATGCCCACATTTTTAGACCTGGCATGTGCAGGGAAAAGTCAAAGATTAAGGCGCAACTAACCATTGCGCCTCATTCTGCATCTGAAATGCACCTAATTAAGGCGTATTTCAGCTTGATAAATGACCCCATAATTTTAAGGAAAACTTGTTATCTCTATTATTTATTAATTTTTATTTTCTTTCCTCTCCAAGCTCTGGCACGCAATGACAGCAATAGTAAGAGTGACACTGACATATACATAGCTTTGAGAAAATATTAGTATTGATGCAGTAATCATGCATGTATGCTGCTTAATTAAATGTAACCCCCCCAAAAAAAAAAAAGATTATTTTTTTAAATTTCTGTTGTGTGGAAAGTGAATACACATAAACAGATGATTTAGGCATTTGTTACATGATGCAGGCTGCAGCAACAGCCATACAGAGCGTGATGGTAGTTAGGCAAACAGCAACAGTGGCAAGATGGGGCACCGCCAGTAAGGTGAGGTCTATTCAGGGAAATCAGCCGAAGGAGTGTGAAAATCCCTCTGAATCCAGTCTTGGTTCATTTTGACAAAATTGATGTTTTGGACATTGGTAGAGGACAACTTGGATGACACTGGAGGCAGGGCAAGAAAGAAGATGAAGAGAGTGCTGTGCCAGTCCGGCCCAATGTTTCAGTCTGCCTGCCCAGAATAGATGCGGATGTGCTACCTTAGAAGGAAATAACCCAAAATATACATAGAATATATAAAGGTGTATAGTGGCACAAACTGCACTATAGAAAACACTATAAATACAGCTCAGGAGAGTGCCACCTGTCCTTGGAACCCACAAATGAAAGAAAACAAATTATAAAAAAAAGGGGGTAAATACAAAAAGGCTATAAAGCTTGTTAGGCAAAACAATCAAGGTGAGTTGCAATCAAACAGCAGCGTGTGGTAACATAGTAATATGACTACTGTAGCATAGGTCAATACCACAGATAAAGATTCCCATACAGTGTTGGATGAAAAAGCAGCTTAAACAGTATTGAGTATACAAAATAAAATATACTGGCCAAACAGTGTGCAGCAAAAGATGAGATGCAAATTAAGCAATATCGGGCAATAATGCAATCATTAACCCTTTGCATCTAAGTAGCACAAAGCGGCAATAAAATAGTGGCGTGGCAGAGTCGAATAAATGTGCAACCGACACCCAATGTCTAATAAAAGAAACAGGCAACAATAACTAAAATATACCCATAATAGAGATGGTCTGGTACACTTGTTAGGAAAACAAAAACCCTTGATGCGTGTTTTGCCACCGAACTTGCATCGTCAGGAGGTAGTAACATAGTGATGAGAGGGGTATTATATAAGAAGTATAATAAAGCACACCTAAGGCAAATTATGGTCGCACACCTGTCATGATGTGGCTCAATGCATCGCCGCTTCTTGCCTGCCCTAGGGCGACATCTCGCAAGACGCTACATCATTGTCACATAGGCACTCGTGTCACCCCTCACCATGGAAACCAGCATGATAGAGCACAAAGCTATGCAGGGCCACAGAGCATGCACAGGTTGCATCCTGCCCGTGATGTAAATAAACTGTCACAATATGGATAAATCCAAAAACACAGAAATGGTTACAATGAAACTGCAAAAGGACATATAAGAAGTGGATTACCCTAATTCCTCACCTAGTGAACAGTCCATCTCCATGCAAGTATAAAGTGACAAGTGTAAAATAAAAATGACAAAAATACTAAGGATGTTCAAAATTCACATAAATCATGCAAAAACCACAATTGCTGTAAGGTGCAATATTACAAACATGATTCAAAGTGCATTAGTACAACATACGTAACAGTGTTGGGCGAGCATGCTCAGCCGAACACTAGTTCGGCTCGAGCATCGCTATGCTCAGCCGAATGTTTCGTGTGCTCGAGCATGTGTATTTAAATCTAATTTAGCCTCTATTTCTGCGAAATTTCTGGTGGGATTCAAACTCACAACCTTCTACATTACAGCCAAGAATGTTAACCACTACACTATAGAGCTGCTTGACCAGTAACTAAAAAATAAAACAAATAAAAATGAGACTTCTGCTGTATAGGAATACTTACTAGTAGTAAGTATTCCTATAAAGCAGAAGTCTCATACAGAGTGATGAGGGGGAAGTTGCAGAGAGTGATGAGGAGAAAGCAAAGTTAATAAATGTGTTTTTTCCACTGTATTCACGGAAGAAAATAAACTGTCAGATGAAATGCAGAATGTAAATGTAAATTCCCCATTAAAAGTGCCCTGTCTGACCCAGGTAGAAGAACAGCGGCATCTTAAAAAGATTAAAATAGACAGGACCAGATGGCATACACCCCTGTATTCTAAGAGAATTAAGTAATGTCATAGCTAGACCCTTATTTATGATATTTAAGGACTCTATACTGACAGGGAGTGTTCCACGGGATTGGTGCATAGAAAATGTGGTGCCAATATTCAAAAAGGGTCCAAAAACAGAGCCTGGAAACTATAGGCCAGTAAGTTTAACATCCGCCGTGGGTAAACTGTTTGAAGGTTTTCTAAGAGATACTATCTTGGAGCACCTCAATGAAAATAAGCAAATAATGCCAAATCAGCATGGCTTCATGAGGGATTGGTCATTTCAAACTAATTTAATCCGTTTCAGTGGCAGCATGCAGTCAGGGCGGAGTGTTGGGGGGAAAATGCCATACTCGGCGGTGTGGCAATTTTTTGTTAAGCTGCCGGAGGAGGTGAACATGGCCATTTGCAGAATTTGTGGGCAGAAGGTGAAGCGTGGCCAGGGTGCCAATATTGGCACAACAGCCCTGCGTCAACACAAGCAGTGTCACCATAAAGTGGCCTGGGAGAACCATGACTCCGATGTGGTGGTCCAGCCTGCCGCAGCAACCACTGCATCACCCAGTGGCACACACCTGATTTCATGCAGTCAAGGCTCCACCACCTCACCGGAAGGGAGATGTTTGTCCTTCCCATCATCTACTGGTCCTGATGATCCTGCTCCTTGTCCTCCTACTCCTCGTCAGTCATTTCATCAGCAATCGATCACCGAAGAGATTGCCAAGAGACAACAGTATGCGTGCACTCATCCATCGGCGCAGAAGCTGAACGTGCTCCTAGCCAAGTTGCTGGTGCTGCAGTCCATCCCTTTCCAAGTGGTGGACTCTGCACCTTTTAGAGAACTGATGGCTTGTGCCAAGCCAAGGTGGAGAGTACCAAACTGTCATTTCTTTGATAAAAAAGCAGTACCAGCCCTGCACACACATGTAGAACAGAAGGTGGACCAGTCCTTGAGCCTGTTGGTACCTGCCAAAGTGTACGGCAGTGCCGAAGTGTGGAGCTGGAGAATTTATGTCCTTTATGGCCCACTGAGTAAATGTATTTTCTGCACAGCTACACAAGCAAGGTGACGCTGCTTCTACCTCCACTTTCTCACTCCGTTGGTCCTGCGACAATGTCCGCCTCTGCCTCCTCATCCTCCACTGCAGAGACAATTCACAGTGCTCCTCGAGCATACCACATGTGCAGGGCACAGCAGTGTCATGCTGTTCTGCACCAAGTTTGCCTGGGTGAACAGAGTCACACATGGGAGGAACTGCTCTGCGTTTTTCATCAAGAAATTGAATCCTGCCTTTTTCCATTACAACTCAAAATCGTAACCATGGTGACCGACCACGGGAAGAACATGGTGTCGGCACTGCATCAAGAAGGGCCCAGCCATGTGCCATGCATGGCGCACGTGTTCAGTCTAGTTGTAAAGCAGTTTCTGAAGTTTTCACCCCATCTGCAAGACATCTTGAAAATGGCCAGGAAACTTTGCATACACTTCAGCCACTCGTACACCACCAAGCACACCCTCCTTGAGCTACAGCAGCAGAAAGGCATCCCCCAACATAGGGTGATATGCGACATTTACACCCATTGGAATTCCACCCTCCATATGTTGGACTAACTGTACGAACAGAGAAAGGCCATAAATGATTTCTTGATGATACAAGTGGATAGAGGTACTCCCCTTTGTAACTTTGATAGTCAGTGGCAGTTCATGCATCACAACTGCTGTTTACTTGGGCCCTTTGAGGCAGCAAATTTTTTTGTCAGTTGCCAGGACTACAGGATGAACATCATCATTCCACTGATTTATGTCCAGGAACAGATGCTGCTAAATGTGGCTGGCCAGGGGACAGGAGGTGTTGGGGCTATATCTCACGGCTACATGAGCCTTGTGGGGGCTGAACTAGAGGAGGAGGAGGACATTCGAGCACAAGCAATGCATAGAGAAATGGGTGGTTTTTCTACACAGGTGACAGAAGAGGAGGAGCAGGCGCAGCCGGAGGAGCTACAGTGCGCTGAGGAAGATGAGGCAGATGACCCAGACAAACTGTTACAGTATGCAGTGGAGATGAAAGCAGGAAGTCCCTCCGAGTCACTTGCAAAAATGGCCCAATGCTTGCTTAGTGACAGCCGAATTGTCACCATTCGGCAGAGGGATGACTACTGGCTCTCCTCCATGTTAGACCTTTGCCATCGGTTCAGAATGGGGGCCTGAGAGGAAGGACAAACTGAACTACTATTGAGACATCCTATGTCGTTAGTTGGCCGCTGCCTATGTGTGCCATCGCCCAACCTCAAGCAGGTCTCACCGGGGGGCCCTCTGCGCTCACGTTCCACTACCAGCTCCATTAACAGCAACTTAAGTCTAGAGTCGCTGAAGAGCAGTTTTATTCACCCGCCTACTGAAGAAACTACTCACCAGCAGCTAGACATAGAGCAGAACCTAAACCAGTAGGTTGTGGCATACTTGGAGTGCACCCTGCCATCCTACATCAAAGATCCCTTGGACTACTGGGCAGCAAAACTGAATTTGTGGTCGCAACTGGCTGAGTTTGCCCTGGACAAGCTTTCCTGCCCAGCCAGCAGTGTGGCATCAGAGTGGGTGTTTAGTGCGGCGGGGGCCATAGTTACCCCAAGGAAAACTCATTTGTCCACCCAAAATGTGGAGAAACTGACCTTTGTAAAGATGAATCAGGCGTGGATCAGCCCGGATTTCCACAAACCAGTGCCTGATGCATCAGACTAGATCATTCATGGTGCCACACCTAAACTTTTTCAAAAGAGCCTGTTTCTTCTGGCTACCTACTTCAGCTACTATTCTGATGCTGCCACCTGCCTGATGCCACACACCTCCTGCCAGGTGCTCCTTCTGCCACCCACCATCTTCAGCTGGTACTGGTATTGCCCCCTACCTCCCCACTCTGTCACTGGGCCACTCTGTGGTCTCCTCATGCTGCTGCCAACTCACCACTCTGCCTTTTTGGCCTGGATGACATCACCATTTATTTAACCCTTCTTCCAATCTGTCAGAAGGAAGGAAAAATTAGACACACCACGGATATTGTCTATGTAGCAACTCTAAGGCCTGTAAGACATGGTCCCCACTTTGCATCAGATTGGCTTATGATTTGGTAGCCAAAATCAGGAGTGGGTACAAAACACAGAAGACATGCAAATATTCCATTCACGTTTCATCTCTGTTTTGGATCCACTCGTGTTTTTTTGGAGGGCTTTAGCAATACTGATGGATTACTGACCAAATGCTGACCGAGTGAAGGTGGATGCTCAACAGACAGGATCAGTTTTTTGGGGGTTATTGCTCTGATGGATCAGAGGAAGAGCAAAATAATCAGTGACGTCAACACAAAATTACTGCTGACACCCTCTCCACTCTGTTAGGGGGCTCTACTTGTATAAGCATTTAATAGGACAGGTTCTATAGAAATCAATGTGGAATCAGCTGATGACAGTGTAAAAGGAGTGCGCTCTTTCACGCTTTAGTAGGATCTTGGGCCTCTGCACAATTCTTTATATCTGGCGCTAACATTGACCTGTAAGGCTGCGCTTACACTTGAGTTATTTGATCAGTTTTAGCCCCATAACTGCTCAAATGAGTGAAGTGTGCAGTGATTCTAAGAGCAAAATCTGTCATATGCGTGTCATACTGACTCACAGTATTGTTTCACTACCACAACAGACTCCCTATGTGTGTTTCTGCAAGGCACAGTGTTCTACACCAGTATACAGTATCTCTCGCAGCCAGGAAATAGCCGTTTTTTAAGGAGATTTGCCACAAAGAAATTCGCTCAGCTCTAATAATAATAAAATAAGTGTTGAATATGAAAAAAACAGGACCGGCATCAGCACCCATCCTCTAAGGGTCCACTGCAGATAAATGAACATTGGGGAATCCAGCAGTGTTGCTGAAGAGTCAGCCCTGCTCTGACTCGATATATGGCTGTGTCAGTGCTATAAACATTATCCCCAGTCATCGTCAGTATGCTTGGGGACATCTTGTGTATTTAAGTCCTATTAAACCTCTCCTTTTGAAATGTTAAAGGCAAGAACCTAAACCACTGTGCTATAGAGCTTAATGTTAGACTGTGGCAGAAAAACCTCATTATAGTTTCTCATGTATTAGGTATTCATATAGAGTAGAAGCACCATTTTATATTCTTTTAGCAATTGTAAAAAAACGTATGGCACAAAATGAATATGTATTACAAAAATATATATATATATAAAATGATACCTCTGATATACAGTGGGATGCGAAAGTTTGGGCAACCTTGTTAATCGTCATGATTTTCCTGTGTAAATCGTTGGTTGTTACGATAAAAAATGTCAGTTAAATATATCATATAGGAGACACACAGTGAGATTTGAGAAGTGAAATGAAGTTTATTGGATTTACAGAAAGTGTGCTATAATTGTTTAAACAAAATTAGACAGGTGCATACATTTGGGCACTGTTGTCATTTTATTGATTCCAAAACCTTTAGAACTAATTATTGGAACTCAAATTGGCTTGGTAAGCTCAATGACCACTGACCTACATACACAGGTGAATCCAATTATGAGAAAGAGTATTTAAGGGGGTCAATTGTAAGTGGGGGTCTCAAAACAACTCTCAAATGACCTGAAGACAAAGATTGTTCACCATCATGGTTTAGGGGAAGGATACATAAAGCTGTCTCAGAGATTTCAGCTGTCTGTTTCCACAGTTAGGAACATATTGAGGAAATGGAAGACCACAGGCTCAGTTCAAGTTAAGGCTCGAAGTGGCAGACCAAGAAAAATCTCAGATAGACAGAAGCAACGAATGGTGAGAACAGTCAGAGTCAACCCACAGACCAGCACCAAAGACCTACAACATCATCTTGCTGCAGATGGAGTCACTGTGCATCGTTCAACCATTCGGCACACTTTACACAAGGAGATGCTGTATGCGAGAGTGATGCAGAGGAAGCCTTTTCTCCGCCCACAGCACAAAAAGTGTCGCTTGAGGTGGGCTAAAGCACATTTGGACAAGCCAGCTTCATTTTGGAATAAGGTGCTGTGGACTGATGAAACTAAAATTTAGTTATTTGGCCATAACAAGGGCGTTATGGATGGAGGAAAAGAACACAGCATTCCAAGAAAAACACCTGCTACCTACAGTAAAATATGGTGGTGGTTCCATCATGCTGTGGGGCTGTGGGGCCAGTGCAAGGACTGGGAATCTTGTCAAAGTTGAGGGACTCATGGATTCCACTCAGTATCATCAGATTCTGGAGACCAATGTCGAGGAATCAGTGACAAAGCTGAAGCTGCGCCGGGGCTGGATCTTTCAACAAGACAACGACCCTAAACACTGCTCAAAATCCATTAAGGCATTTATGCAGATGAACAAGTACAATGTTCTGGAATGGCCATCTCAATCCCCAGACCTGAATATAATTGAAAATCTGTGGTGTGACTTAAAGAGAGCTGTCCATGCTCGGAAGCCATCAAACCTGAAAGAACTAAAGATGTTTTGCAAAAAGGGATTGGTCCAAAATACCTTCAACCAGAATCCAGACTCTCATTGGAACCTACAGGAAGCATTTAGAGGCTGTAATTTCTGCAAAAGGAGGATCTACTAAATATTGATTTCATTTCTTTTTTGTGGTGCCCAAATTTATGCACCTGCCTAATTTTGTTTAAACAATTATAGCACACTTTCTGTAAATCCAATAAACTTCATTTCACTTCTCAAATATCACTGTGTGTGTCTCCTATATGATATATTTAACTGACATTTTTTATCGTAACAACCAACGATTTATACAGGACAATCATGACGATTAACAAGGTTGCCCAAACTTTTGCATACCACTGTATATGAATGTATAACACATGGGACACTATTGCTGAGGATTTTGGCCACAATATATTTACAGTGCTAAAACACAGAGCTCTATATCTCAGTGGTTAAGGCCTTTAATATAGAAGGTTGTGGGTGTGTATCCCAGCAGAAACATTTCAAGAATAGAGGCTAAATACAATTTAAAGACATAGGGCCAGATTTACTCTGACAGCTCACTCCACTTTAACATATGGCTAAAGTCAGTTTTAGCCAAGTCAGATTTATGATCGGCCCTTTAAGACTGTAATAAATGTGGTTTGACGGTAGCAGTTTATCCGTCAGTAAGCAGCTTTACAAAAGTCGCACATCTTTACGAAAAAGTTGCATGTTTTTATGAAAAAGTCGCATGTTCTATTAAAAAGTCTCATAAGATAAGCATGGTCCTCACTGGACTGACTTTTTTGCGACTTTTTAAATAGTCCCAATAGTAAATCTGTCTAGAGATTCATCTACTTTAGAAAACACGCCCACTTTCAGAAAACTGGCGAGCACAGTGCAGAGCAGAAATTTGTGCGCAGTTTTAGCTTTTCGGACTTTTTGGGGGAATTTTTCACTCCATTATTCTGACCTGAGCTAATGATAAATCTGGCCCATAGGGTGAAAAGTATTACTTTAGTGAAAAAAACAAATGGAACTAAATTTCAAATAGAATCAAACAACACCCGTGTATGTAAAACGGCAAATTGGCCTTTTTTATTTTTGTCTGTTACATCCTTCACCATACGGGCTAGCTTTTTTATATTTAAACCCTTCCCGACCAGCGCTGTAATAGTACAGCGCAGCCGGACGGGACGTGAAAACACCGATACCGGAGCATTAACCCTTGATGTGCTGTGGTCAGCGCTGACCACGGCAATTGTGGTGTGTGGAGAGGGAGAGAGCTTTCATAGGGTCCCCGCGCTGCTCTGACGGGGACCCGATTGCAGGGAATGCAGCCCGGTGCCTTCCGTGGCAGCCTGTGAGATCCAGCCCCTTGGATCTCACAGGCAAGTAAGGCCTCTTTCACACGGGCGAGATTTTCGTGCGGGTGCAATGTGTGAGGTGAACGCATTGCACCCGCACTGAATCCGGACCCATTCATTTCTATAAGGGTG
This sequence comes from Bufo gargarizans, assembly GCF_014858855.1. Taxonomy (NCBI): domain Eukaryota; kingdom Metazoa; phylum Chordata; class Amphibia; order Anura; family Bufonidae; genus Bufo; species Bufo gargarizans. The sequence goes on from NC_058081.1 coordinate 164,795,465, forward strand.
TGCACATGAGTGGTGATTTTCATGCATCACTTGTGCGTTGCGTGAAAACCGCAGCATGCTCTATATTGTGCGTTTTTCACGCAATGCAGGCTCTAAAGAAGTAAATGGGGCTGCGTGAAAATCGCAAGCAAATGCGGATGTGGTGCGATTTTCACGCATGGTTGCTAGGTGACGATCGGGATGGGGCCCCGATCTTTATTATTTTCCCTTATAACGTGGTTAGTAAAATGTGGATTTAGGGATAAAAAAATAAATAAAAATTAACTCACCTCCTCCTCTTGATCGCGTAGTTGCCGATCTCTTCTTACTTCTTTAATCATGAGCTGCCAGCTAAAGGACCTGTGGTGACGTCATATCACATGGTCCAATCACATGGTCCATCACCGTGGTGATGGACTATGTGATTTGACCATGTGATGAGCTCAGAAACGTCACCACAGGTCCTGAAGAAAGAGCAGAGACTGGCAGCTATGGAGGAGGTGAGTTTTTTTTTTTTTTTTTTTAACCCTCAACTGACCTTCTACTAAACATTCTGTATTAAAGAATGCTATTATTTTCCCTTATGACCATGTTATAAGGGAAAATAATAAAATCTACACTACAACTAACCCAAACCCGAACTTCATTGAAGAAGTTTGGGTCTGGGTACCACATTCAGTTTTTTCTCACGCGCGTGCAAAACGCATTGCACTCACGCTTAAAAAACGGAACCACGCAACGCAATCGCAGACAAAACTGACTGAAATTGTGTGCTCACTCGCACGAGTTCCCCGCCATGCACCTGCATCCTATCCGGCCCAATCCGTAACGCCCATGTGAAAGAAGCCTAAGTGTTTTACAGTCTCTAATACCCTTACAGCCAATGCATCACAATACAGATGTATTGTGATGCATTGTAAAGGGGATCAGACCCCAAAAGTTGAAGTCCCAGAGTGAGACAAAAAATAAAGTGGAAACAAAATATTTTTAAAAAGAGTCCTTTTCCCAAAATAAAGTAAAAAAAAAAATTGGACATATTAGTTATCGGCGCGTCCGTATAGATTGGCTCTATAAAAATATCACATGAACTAACCCCTCAGATGAACACCGTCAAAAAAATTAAATAAAAACTGCTAAAAAAAAACTATTTTTTGTCACCTTACATCACTAAAAGTGCAACACTATATGATCGTATGGCCCCCATAATAGTACCAATCTAACCGTCACCTCATCCCACAAAAAATTAACCCCTACCTAGAACAATGGCTTTAGACTATGGAGACACTAAAACATGATTTTTTTTGTTTCAAAAATGCTTTTATTGTGTTAAATGTAAAAAAAAAAAAAAAAAAAAGTTGAGATATTAGGTATCGCCGTATCTATAACAACTTGCTCTATAAAAATACCACATGACCTAACCCCTCAGATGAAAACCGTAAAAAAATATAAAATAAAAACTGTGTCAAAAAAGCAATTTTTGTTACCTTACATCACAAAAAGTGTAATAGCAAGCGATCAAGAAGTCATATGCACCCCAAAATTATACCAATCAAACCATCATCTCATCCCGCAAAAAATTAGACCCTACCCAAGACAATCGCCCAAAAAATAAAAAACTATGGCTTTCAGAATATGGAGACACTAAATTATAATTTTTTTTGTTTCAAAAATGCTGTTATTGTGTAAAACTTAAATAAATATAAAAAAGGATACATATAAGGTATCGTCACATACATCACTAAAAGTGCAACACCATATGATCAAAAAGGTGTATGGCCCCCAAAATAGTACCAATCTAACCGTCATCTCATCCCACAAAAAAATTAACCTCTATCTAGAACAATGACTTCAGAATATGGATACAAACTGGATTCCAAAAAAGTTGGGACACTATACAAATCGTGAATAAAAACGGAATGCAATGATGTGGAGGTGCCAACTTCTAATATTTTATCCAGAATAGAACATAAATCACGGAACAAAAGTTTCAACTGAGAAAATGTACCATTTTAAGGGAAAAATATGTTGAATCAGAATTTCATGGTGTCAACAAATCCCCAAAAAGTTGGGACAAGGCCAGTATCACCACTGTGTGGCATCTCCCCTTCTACTTACAACACTCAACAGACGTCTGGGCACCGAGGAGACCAGTTTCTCAAGTTTAGAAATAGGGCCTCTAACTGTTCAAACGTCTTGTGCCTTCTTTGTTGCACCTTCCTCTTTATGATGCGCCAAATGTTCTCTATAGGTGAAAGATCTGGACTGCAGACTGGCCATTTCAGTACCCGGATCCTTCTCCTACGCAGCCATGATGTTGTGATTGATGCAGAATGTGGTCTGGCATTATCTTGTTGAAAAATGCAGGGTCTTCCCTGAAAGAGATGACGTCTGGATGGGAGCATATGTTGTTCTAGAACCTGAATATATTTTTCTGCATTGATGGTGCCTTTCCAGATATGCAAGCTGCCCATGCCACACGCACTCATGCAACCCCATACCATCAGAGATGCAGGCTTCTGAACTGAGCGTTGATAACAACTTGGGTTGTCCTTGTCCTCTTTGGTCCGGATGACATGGCGTCCCAGATTTCCAAAAAGAACTTCGAATTGTGACTCGTCTGACCACAGAACAGTCTTTCATTTTGCCACACTCCATTTTAAATGATCCCTGGCCCAGTGAAAACGCCTGAGCTTGTGGATCTTGCTTAGAAATGGCTTCTTCTTTGCACTGTAGAGTTTCAGCTGGCAACGGCGGATGGCACGGTGGATTGTGTTCACTGACAATGGTTTCTGGAAGTATTCCTGAGTCCATTCTGTGATTTCATTTACAGTAGCATTCCTGTTTGTGGTGCCGTGTCGTTTAAGGGCCCGGAGATCACGGGCATCCAGTATGGTTTTACGGCCTTGACCCTTACGCACAGAGATTGTTCCAGATTCTCAGAATCTTCGGATGATGTTATGCAAAGTTGATGATGATAGATGCAAAGTCTTTGCAATTTTTCGCTGGGTAACAGCTTTCTGATATTGCTCCACTATCTTTCTGTGCAACATTGTGGGAATTGGAGATCCTCTACCCATCTTGGCTTCTGAGAGACACTGCCACTCTGAGAAGCTCTTTTTATACCCAATCATGTTGCCAGTTGAGCTAATTAGTGTTAATTGGTCTTCCAGCTCTTCGTTATGCTCAAATTTACTTTTTCCAGCCTCTTATTGCTACTTGTCCCAACTTTTTGGGGATTTGTTGACACTGTGAAATTTTGAATCAACTTATTTTTCCTTTAAAATGATACATTTACTCGGATTAAACGTTTGATCTGTCATCTACGTTCTATTACAAATAAAATATTGACATTTGCCATCTCCACATCATTGCATTCAGTTTTTATTCACGATTTGTATAGTGTCCCAACTTTTTTGGAATCCGGTTTGTATTATTGTGTAAAACTTAAATAAATAAAAAAAAGCATACATATTAGGTATTGCCACGTCCAGAACGACCTGCTCTATAAAAATATCACATGATCTAATCCCTCAGGTGAACATCGTAAAAAAACAAAAAAAAAAGCATTTGCATCCCAGTAAAAATGTGAAAAAAGATATAAGACAGATCCGTCTGTACGCATGACAAGCAGAGAGACGGATCGGTTCTTGCAATGCATTTGTGAGATGGATCCGCATCTGGATGCGTCACACAAATGCTTTCAGTCACAAGCAGATCGGCAGATCCGGTGGGCAGTTCCTGCTGCAAGTGTGAAATTAGCCTAAGACAATCGCCCAAAAAATTAAAAAACTATGCCCAAAAAATATGGCTCTCAGAATATGGAGACACAAAATTATGATTTTTTTTGTTTAAGAAATGCTGTTATTGTTTTAAAAAAAAGATACATATAAGGTATCGCCGCATTCGTAAGAACCTGTTGTATAACAATATCACATGACCTAACCCCTTAGATGAATACTGTAAAAAAAAGCTATTTTTTTGCCACCTTACATCACAAAAAGCGATCAAAAAGTCATATGCACCTAAAAATACTACCAATCAAACAGTCATCTCATCCTGAAAAAATTTAGCTTCTTCATAAGATAAAATGCTTTATTATGTTCTCAGGGAGATGCTGGGCTGGCTATGAGCGCTTCCATCAATACAGATGAGGAGGAGATCAAGAATTCAACCTGGGAACGACTATATTTCCATGTGAGCTTGATATTTAACTAATTTGAATTGAGTTGTTGTAAAAATTGCTTCAACTTCGATGTGGAGCCCTGCCAAATAAATAAAATATCATCAATATATCTTGACCTCGAGACAACTGAGTCATACCCTTCCATGTCCTGGACAAGTTCCCTTTCCCACAGCCTCAGGAAGAGATTAACATACGAGGGCACAAAAGTCACCCCCCCTATAGCTGTCCCCTGGAGCTACAGGAAGAGGTGGTCCTTGAACACGAAGGAGTTATACCTCAAAATAAAATCAAAAGAATAAACTCATTCAGTATGGGCTTCAGGTTTTTCATTTGCAAGGAGAACCTAGCAGCCCTGATCCTGTGATTGTGGCATATCGACATATACAGGGGAACCAACATGACAGTTAACAAAAATCATGTTGTCTAGTAAATGTGCTAAAAAATTGTGGCTTATTTATTTCCAGTTCAGTTGTGTATATACAGTGGGGCGAAAAAGTATTTAGTCAGCAACCAATTGTGCAAGTTCTCCCACTTAAAAAGATGAGAGAGGCCTGTAATTGTCATCATAGGTATACCTCAAATATGAGAGACAAAATGAAAAAAAAAAAATCTGAAAATCACATTGTCTGATTTTTTAAAGAATTTATTTGCAAATTATGGTGGAAAATAAGTATTATGGTCAATAACAAAAGTTCATCTCAATACTTTGTCATATACCCTTTATTGGCAAACGTAACTCTTCACAAGGTTTTCACACACTGTTGCTGGTATTTTGGCCCATTCCTCCATACAGATCTCCTGTAGAGCAGTGATGTTTTGGGGCTGTCGCTGGGCAACACATAGAAACATAGAAACATAGAATGTGTCGGCAGATAAGAAACATTTGGCCCATCTAGTCTGCCCAATATATCTGAATCCTATGAATAGTCCCTGGCCCTATCTTATATGAAGGATGGCCTTATGCCTATCCCATGCATGCTTAAACTCCTCCACTGTATTTGCAGCTGCCACTTCTGCAGGAAGGCTATTCCATGCATCCACTACTCTCTCAGTAAAGTAATACTTCCTTATATTACTTTTAAACCTTTGCCCCTCTAATTTAAAACTGTGTCCTCTTGTGGTAGTTTTTCTTCTTTTAAATATGCTCTCCTCCTTTACCGAGTTGATTCCCTTTATGTATTTAAAAGTTTCTATCATATCCCCTCTGTCTCTTCTTTCTTCCAAGCTATACATATTAAGGTCTTTTAACCTTTCCTGGTAAGTTTTATCCTGCAATCCATGTACTAGTTTAGTAGCTCTTCTCTGAACTCTCTCTAGAGTATCTATATCCTTCTGGAGATATGGCCTCCAGTACTGCGCACAATACTCCAAGTGAGGTCTCACCAGTGTTCTGTACAGCGGCATAAGCACTTCACTCTTTCTACTGCTTATACCTCTCCCTATACATCCAAGCATTCTGCTGGCATTTCGTGCTGCTCTATTACATTGTCTTCCCACCTTTAAGTCTTCTGAAATAATTACTCCTAAATCCCTTTCCTCAGATACTGAGGTCAGGACTGTGTCAAATATTCTATATTCTGCCCTTGGGTTTTTACGCCCCAGGTGCATTATCTTGCACTTATCCACATTAAATTTCAGTTGCCAGAGTTCTGACCATTCTTCTAGTTTTCCTAAATCCTTTTCCTTTTGGCGTTTCCCTCCAGGAACATCAACCCTGTTACATATCTTTGTGTCATCAGCAAAAAGACAAACCTTACCATCGAGGCCTTTTGCAATATCACTTATGAAGATATTAAACAAAATTGGTCCCAGTACAGATCCCTGTGGAACCCCACTGGTAACATGACCTTGTTTTGAATGTTCTCCATTGACTACAACCCTCTGTTGTCTGTCACTCAGCCACTGCCTAATCCACTCAACAATATGGGAGTCCATGCTCAATGACTGCAGTTTATTGATAAGTCTTCTATGTGGGACAGTGTCAAAAGCCTTACTAAAATCTAGATATGCGATATCTACTGCACCTCCACCGTCTATTATTTTAGTCACCCAGTCAAAAAAATCTATAAGATTTGTTTGACATGATCTCCCTGAAGTAAACCCATGTTGTTTTTCATCTTGCAATCCCTGGGATTTTAGATGTTCCACAATCCTATCCTTTAATAGGGTTTCCATTAATTTGCCTACTATTGATGTCAGACTCACTGGGCTATAGTTGCTCGATTCCTCCCTACTACCTTTCTTGTGAATGGGCACGACATTTGCCAATTTCCAATCTTCCGGGACGACTCCTGTTATTAATGATTGGTTAAATAAATCTGTTAACGGTTTTGCCAGCTCACCACTAAGCTCTTTTAATAATTTTGGGTGTATCTCATCAGGCCCCTGTGACTTATTTGTCTTCACTTTAGACAGCAAACTTAGAACATCTTCCTCTGTAAAGACACATGCATCAAACGATTTATTAGTCATCCTTTCTAGTGGAGGTCCTTCTCCTTCTTTTTCTTTTGTAAAAACTGAACTGAAGTATTCATTAAGGCAGTCGGCTAGCCCTTTATTCTCTTCTACATACCTTCCGTCCTTTGTTTTTAATTTAGTTATTCCTTGTTTTAATTTCCTTTTTTCATTTATATATCTGAAGAATGTCTTATCCCCTTTTTTCATAGACTGAGCTAGTTTTTCTTCTGCCTGAGCTTTAGAAGTTCTTATAACTTGCTTTGCCTCTTTCTGCCTAATCTTGTAGATTTCCTTATCTTCATTGCTCTGGTTTTTTTATAATTACAAAATGCTAGCTTTTTATTTTTAATGATTTGGGCCACTTCTGCTGAGTACCACAGTGGTCTCTTCCTTTTTTTGCTTTTACTGACAAGTCTAATGCAATTTTCTGTTGCCTTCAATAATGCACCTTTTAAGTAGTCCCATTTCTCCTGGACTCCATGTAATCCGTTCCAGTCTGATAAGGACTCATTTATGACTAATTTCAACTCCCTCCAAAGGTTTTCTATGGGGTTGAGATCTGGAGACTGGCTAGGCCACTCCAGGACCTTGAAATGCTTCTTGCGAAGCCACTCCTTTGTTGCCCGGGCAGTGTGTTTGGGATTATTGTCATGCTGAAAGAGCCAGCCACATTTCATCTTCAATGCCCTTTCTGATGGAAGGAGGTTTTCACTCAAAATCTCACGTTACATGGCCCCATTCATTCTTTCCTTTACACAAATCAGTCGCCCTGGTCCCTTTGCAGAAAAACAGCCCCAAAGCATGATGTTTCGCCCCCCATGCTTCACAGTAGGTATGGTGTTCTTTGGATGCAACTCTTTCTCCTCCAAACACAACGAGTTGAGTTTTTACCAAAAAGTTCTACTTTGGTTTCATCTGACCATATGACATTTTCCCAATCCTCTTCTGGATCATCCAAATGCTCTCTAGCAAACTTCAGATAGGCCCGGACATGTACTGGCTTAAGCAGGGGGACACGTCTAGCACTGCAGGATTTGAGTCCCTGGCGGCATAGTGTGTTACTGATGGTAGCCTTTGTTACTTTGGTCCCAGCTCTCTGCAGGTCGTTCACTAGGTCCCCCCATGTGGTTTTGGGTTTTTTGCTCACCATTCTTGTGATCATTTTGACCCCACGGGGTGAGATCTTGCATGGAGCCCCAGATCGAAGGAGATTATCAGTTGTCTCGTATGTCTTCCATTTTCTAATTGCTCCCACAGTAGATTTCTTCACACCAAGCTGCTTGCCGATTGCAAATTCAGTCTTCCAAGCCTGGTGCAGGTCAACAGTAGATGTCTAACCCCCCCCCCACCTCTATTCCAGCTTGGCTTCTCCATTTTTACGTAGATGGCCTCCTTCACGCCTCATTTGTACCAATCGGCCTCCTTATCCAAAACACTTACTTGACTGTCTTCAAAGGTGTAACCTGTTCCATTTACATGTAAGTACACGGCTGAATCTTGACCAGAGGTTTTGGCTCTTCTATGCTGAGCCATACACTGATGTAGAAGCAAAAAAAAAAATGGAGAAGCCAAGCTTGAATAGAGGTGGGGGGGGGGTTAGACATCTATTGTCTGCCACATACAATGCTGTCTTGACACCTTTTTCTGGGAAGTATTTATCACCTACTGACTCCAATTAGGATAAAAACACCTTTGACCCATTGCTGGGTATAATTACCAGATGTAGATTCAGTTACATAATTATTCCCCGAATTTTTTTACAATCACTCAGAATTGAGAAAGCTCGTTGGAAGAACGAGTGAAACGTTTTTAAGAAATCTACAGTACGTCCAGTTGCCTTAAATTATTCTTTAAAGATATATACCATGACCTGGATAAATGAGAACCTTCACAGATAGGGATGAGCGAACTCGAACTGTATAGTTCGGGTTCGTACCGAATTTTGGGGTGTCCGTGACACGGACCCGAACCCGGACATTTTCGTAAAAGTCCGGGTTCGGGTTCGGTGTTCGTCGCTTTCTTGGCGCTTTTGTGACGCTTTCTTGGCGCTTTTTGAAAGGCTGCAAAGCAGCCAATCAACAAGCGTCATACTACTTGCCCCAAGAGGCCGTCACAGCCATGCCTACTATTGGCATGGCTGTGATTGGCCAGAGCACCATGTGACCCAGCCTCTATTTAAGCTGGAGTCACATAGCGCCGCCCGTCACTCTGCTCTGATTAGCGTAGGGAGAGGTTGCGGATGCGACAGTAGGGCGAGATTAGGCAGATTAACTCCTCCAAAGGACTTCACTTGATTAATCGATCGATCTGCAGCTGTGCATCATTGAGCTGCTGAAATTCAAATGCTCACTCACTGTTTTTAGGCTGCCCAGACCGTTTGTCAGTCACTTTTTTCTGGGGTGATCGGCGGCCATTTTGTGTCTTGTGCGGTGCTGCGACCAAGTGCATCCAAGCTGCGACCAAGTGCATTTAACCCTCAATGGTGTGATTGTTTTTTGGCTAAAGCCTACATCAGGGTGAAGCTGTCACACCAAGTGCATTTAACCAGCAATAGTCTGTTCATTTTTTGGCCATATACTAAATCAGGGGCAAGCTGCGCCTGTCACCTAGTGCATTTAACCCTCAATGGTGTGGTTGTTTTTTGGCTAAAGCCTACATCAGGGTGAAGCTGTCACACCAAGTGCATTTAACCAGCAATAGTCTGTTTATTTTTTGGCCATATACTACATCAGGGGCAAGCTGCGCCCGTCACCAAATGCATTTAACCCTCAGTAGTGTGGTTCGTCAAGCTGTGACACCAAGTGCATTTAACCAGCAATAGTCTGTTCATTTTTTGGCCATATACTACATCAGGGGAAAGCTGCGCCCGTCACCAAGTGCATTTAACCCTCAGTAGTGTGGTTGGTCAAGCTATCACACCAAGTGCATTTAACCAGCAATAGTCTGTTCATTTTTTGGCCATATACTAAATCAGGGGCAAGCTGCGCCCGTCACCAAGTGCATTTAACCAGCAATAGTCTGTTCATTTTTTGGCCATATACTACATCAGGGGCAAGCTGCGCCCGTCACCAAGTGCATTTAACCCTCAGTAGTGTGGTTGGTCAAGCTATCACACCAAGTGCATTTAACCAGCAATAGTCTGTTCATTTTTTGGCCATATACTAAATCAGGGGCAAGCTGCGCCCGTCAACAAGTGCATTTAACCAGCAATAGTCTGTTCATTTTTTGGCCATATACTACATCAGGGGCAAGCTGCGCCCGTCACCAAGTGCATTTAACCCTCAGTAGTGTGGTTGGTCAAGCTATCACACCAAGTGCATTTAACCAGCAATAGTCTGTTCATTTTTTGGCCATATACTAAATCAGGGGCAAGCTGCACCCGTCACCAAGTGCATTTAACCAGCAATAGTCTGTTCATTTTTTGGCCATATACTACATCAGGGGCAAGCTGCGCCCGTCACCAAGTGCATTTAACCCTCAGTAGTGTGGTTCGTCAAGCTGTGACACCAAGTGCATTTAACCAGCAATAGTCTGTTCATTTTTTGGCCATATACTACATCAGGGGCAAGCTGCGCCCGTCACCAAGTGCATTTAACCAGCAATAGTGTGGTTATTTTTTGGCCATATCCCAGTCTAATTCTGTCACTAAATCCATACCGGTCACCCAGCGCCTAAATACTAGGCCTCAAATTTATATCCCGCTAAATCTCTCGTTACCGCTGTCCTGTTGTGGCTGGAAAAGTTATTTAGTGTCCGTCAAAGCACATTTTTTGTTCTGGGTTGAAGTACAATTCCCAATTTAGCAATTTCATAATTTAGTGGTTCCTGCTATATCAGAGCTATTTGAAATCTATCCCTAAAAGGGTATATAATATTCAAGGTGCACATAGGGTCATTCAGAATAACTTCACACACACGCTACTGTGCATTTCCAAGTCTAATTCTGTCGCTAAATCCATACCGGTCACCCAGCGCCTAAATACTAGGCCTCAAATTTATATCCCGCTAAATCTCTCGTTAATGCTGTCCTGTTGTGGCTGGGAAAGTTATTTAGTGTCCGTCAAAGCACATTTTTTGTTCTGGGTTGAAGTACAATTCCCAATTTAGCAATTTCATAATTTAGTGGTTCCTGCTATATCAGAGCTATTTGAAATCTATCCCTAAAAGGGTATATAATATTCAAGGTGCACATAGGGTCATTCAGAATAACTTCACACACACGCTACTGTGCATTTCCAAGTCTAATTCTGTCGCTAAATCCATACCGGTCACCCAGCGCCTAAATACTAGGCCTCAAATTTATATCCCGCTAAATCTCTCGTTACCGCTGTACTGTTGTGGCTGGGAAAGATATTTAGTGTCCGTCAAAGCACATTTTTTGTTCTGGGTTGAAGTACAATTCCCAATTTAGCAATTTCATAATTTAGTGGTTCCTGCTATATCAGAGCTATTTGAAATCTATCCCTAAAAGGGTATATAATATTCAAGGTGCACATAGGGTCATTCAGAATAACTTCACACACACGCTACTGTGCATTTCCAAGTCTAATTCTGTCGCTAAATCCATACCGGTCACCCAGCGCCTAAATACTAGGCCTCAAATTTATATCCCGCTAAATCTCTCGTTACCGCTGTACTGTTGTGGCTGGGAAAGTTATTTAGTGTCCGTCAAAGCACATTTTTTGTTCTGGGTTGAAGTACAATTCCCAATTTAGCAATTTCATAATTTAGTGGTTCCTGCTATATCAGAGCTATTTGAAATCTATCCCTAAAAGGGTATATAATATTCAAGGTGCACATAGGGTCATTCAGAATAACTTCACACACACGCTACTGTGCATTTCCAAGTCTAATTCTGTCACTAAATCCATACCGGTCACTTAGCGCCTAAATACTAGGCCTCAAATTTATATCCCGCTAAATCTCTCGTTACCGCTGTCCTGTTGTGGCTGGGAAAGTTATTTAGTGTCCGTCAAAGCACATTTTTTGTTCTGGGTTGAAATACAATTCCCAATTTAGCAATTTCATAATTTAGTGGTTTCTGCTATATCAGAGCTATTTGAAATCTATCCCTAAAAGGGTATATAATATTCAAGGTGCACATAGGGTCATTCAGAATAACTTCACACACACGCTACTGTGCATTTCCAAGTCTAATTCTGTTAGTAAATCCATACCGGTCACCCAGCGCCTAAATACTAGGCCTCAAATTTATATCCCGCTGAATTTGAATACAATACATTGGGCCAAATAATATTTTTGTTGTTGTGGTGAACCATAACAATGAGAAAAACATCTAGTAAGGGACGCGGACGTGGACATGGTCGTGGTGGTGTTAGTGGACCCTCTGGTGCTGGGAGAGGACGTGGCCGTTCTGCCACATCCACACGTCCTAGTGTACCAACTACCTCAGGTCCCAGTAGCCGCCAGAATTTACAGCGATATATGGTGGGGCCCAATGCCGTTCTAAGGATGGTAAGGCCTGAGCAGGTACAGGCATTAGTCAATTGGGTGGCCGACAGTGGATCCAGCACGTTCACATTATCTCCCACCCAGTCTTCTGCAGAAAGCGCACAGATGGCGCCTGAAAACCAACCCCATCAGTCTGTCACATCACCCCCATGCATACCAGGGAAACTGTCTCAGCCTCAAGTTATGCAGCAGTCTCTTATGCTGTTTGAAGACTCCGCTGGCAGGGTTTCCCAAGGGCATCCACCTAGCCCTTCCCCAGCGGTGAAAGATATAGAATGCACTGACGCACAACCACTTATGTTTCCTGATGATGAGGACATGGGAATACCACCTCAGCATGTCTCTGATGATGACGAAACACAGGTGCCAACTGCTGCGTCTTTCTGCAGTGTGCAGACTGAACAGGAGGTCAGGGATCAAGACTGGGTGGAAGACGATGCAGGGGATGATGAGGTCCTAGACCCCACATGGAATGAAGGTCGTGCCACTGACTTTCACAGTTCGGAGGAAGAGGCAGTGGTGAGACCGAGCCAACAGCGTAGCAAAAGAGGGAGCAGTGGGCAAAAGCAGAACACCCGCCGCCAAGAGACTCCGCCTGCTACTGCCCGCCGCCATCTGGGACCGAGCACCCCAAAGGCAGCTTCAAGGAGTTCCCTGGCATGGCACTTCTTCAAACAATGTGCTGACGACAAGACCCGAGTGGTTTGCACGCTGTGCCATCAGAGCCTTAAGCGAGGCATTAACGTTCTGAACCTGAGCACAACCTGCATGACCAGGCACCTGCATGCAAAGCATGAACTGCAGTGGAGTAAACACCTTAAAACCAAGGAAGTCACTCAGGCTCCCCCTGCTACCTCTTCTGCTGCTGCCGCCTCGGCCTCTTCTGCTGCTGCCGCCTCGGCCTCTTCCTCCGCCTCTGGAGGAACGTTGGCACCTGCCGCCCAGCAAACAGGGGATGTACCACCAACACCACCACCACCACCTCCGTCACCAAGCGTCTCAACCATGTCACAAGGCAGCGTTCAGCTCTCCATCTCACAAACATTTGAGAGAAAGCGTAAATTCCCACCTAGCCACCCTCGATCCCTGGCCCTGAATGCCAGCATTTCTAAACTACTGGCCTATGAAATGCTGTCATTTAGGCTGGTGGACACAGACAGCTTCAAACAGCTCATGTCGCTTGCTGTCCCACAGTATGTTGTTCCCAGCCGCCACTACTTCTCCAAGAGAGCCGTGCCTTCCCTGCACAACCAAGTATCCGATAAAATCAAGTGTGCACTGCGCAACGCCATCTGTGGCAAGGTCCACCTAACCACAGATACGTGGACCAGTAAGCACGGCCAGGGACGCTATATCTCCCTAACTGCACACTGGGTAAATGTAGTGGCAGCTGGGCCCCAGGCGGAGAGCTGTTTGGCGCACGTCCTTCCGCCGCCAAGGATCGCAGGGCAACATTCTTTGCCACCTGTTGCCACCTCCTCCTTCTCGGCTTCCTCCTCCTCTTCTTCCACCTGCTCATCCAGTCAGCCACACACCTTCACCACCAACTTCAGCACAGCCCGGGGTAAACGTCAGCAGGCCATTCTGAAACTCATATGTTTGGGGGACAGGCCCCACACCGCACAGGAGTTGTGGCGGGGTATAGAACAACAGACCGACGAGTGGTTGCTGCCGGTGAGCCTCAAGCCCGGCCTGGTGGTGTGCGATAATGGGCGAAATCTCGTTGCAGCTCTGGGACTAGCCAATTTGACGCACATCCCTTGCTTGGCGCATGTGCTGAATTTGGTGGTGCAGAAGTTCATTCACAACTACCCCGACATGTCAGAGCTGCTGCATAAAGTGCGGGCCGTCTGTTCGCGCTTCCGGCGTTCACATCCTGCTGCTGCTCGCCTGTCTGCGCTACAGCGTAACTTCGGCCTTCCCGCTCACCGCCTCATATGCGACGTGCCCACCAGGTGGAACTCCACCTTGCACATGCTGGACAGACTGTGCGAGCAGCAGCAGGCCATAGTGGAGTTTCAGCTGCAGCACGCACGGGTCAGTCGCACTACAGAACAGCACCACTTCACCACCAATGACTGGGCCTCCATGCGAGACCTGTGTGCCCTGTTGCGCTGTTTCGAGTACTCCACCAACATGGCCAGTGGCGATGACGCCGTTATCAGCGTTACAATACCACTTCTATGTCTCCTTGAGAAAACACTTAGGGCGATGATGCAAGAGGAGGTGGCCCAGGAGGAGGAGGAGGAGGAGGAGGAGGAAGAGGGGTCATTTTTAGCACTTTCAGGCCACTCTCTTCGAAGTGACTCAGAGGGATGTTTTTGGCAACAGCAGAGGCCAGGTACAAATGTGGCCAGACAGGGCCCACTACTGGAGGACGAGGAGGACGAGGATGAGGAGGAGGTGGAGGAGGATGAGGATGAAGCATGGTCACAGCGGGGTGGCACCCAACGCAGCTCGGGTCCATCACTGGTGCGTGGCTGGGGGGAAAGGCAGGACGATGACGATACGCCTCCCACAGAGGACAGCTTGTCCTTACCCCTGGGCAGCCTGGCACACATGAGCGACTACATGCTGCAGTGCCTGCGCAACGACAGCAGAGTTGCCCACATTTTAACCTGTGCGGACTACTGGGTTGCCACCCTGCTGGATCCACGCTACAAAGACAATGTGCCCACCTTACTTCCTGCACTGGAGCGTGATAGGAAGATGCGCGAGTACAAGCGCACGTTGTTGGACGCGCTACTGAGAGCATTCCCAAATGTCACAGGGGAACAAGTGGAAGCCCAAGGGCAAGGCAGAGGAGGAGCAAGAGGTCGCCAAGGCAGCTGTGTCAGTGCCACCTCCTTTGAGGGCAGGGTTAGCATGGCAGAGATGTGGAAAACTTTTGTCAACACGCCACAGCTAACTGCACCACCACCTGATACGCAACGTGTTAGCAGGAGGCAACATTTCACTAACATGGTGGAACAGTACGTGTGCACACCCCTTCACGTACTGACTGATGGTTCGGCCCCATTCAACTTCTGGGTCTCTAAATTGTCCACGTGGCCAGAGCTAGCCTTTTATGCCTTGGAGGTGCTGGCCTGCCCGGCGGCCAGCGTTTTGTCTGAATGTGTATTCAGCACGGCAGGGGGCGTCATTACAGACAAACGCAGCCGCCTGTCTACAGCCAATGTGGACAAGCTGACGTTCATAAAAATGAACCAGGCATGGATCCCACAGGATCTGTCCGTCCCTTGTCCAGATTAGACATTAACTACCTCCCCTTAACCATATATTATTGGACTCCAGGGCACTTCCTCATTCAATCCTATTTTTATTTTCATTTTACCATTATATTGCGAGGCTACCCAAAGTTGAATGAACCTCTCCTGTGTCTGGGTGCCGGGGCCTAAATATATGCCAATGGACTGTTCCAATGTTGGGTGACGTGAAGCCTGATTCTCTGCTATGACATGCAGAATGATTCTCTGCTGACATGAAGCCAGATTGTCTGTTACGGGACCTCTCTCCTCTGCCTGTGTGCTGGGCCTAAATATATGCCAATGGACTGTTGCAGTGGTGGCTGACGTGAAGCCACATTCTCTGCTATAACATGCAGACTAATTCTCTGCTGACATGAAGACAGATTCTCTGTTACGGGACCTCTCTCCTCTGCCTGTGTGCTTGGCCTAAATATATGCCAATGGACTGTTGCAGTGGTGGCTGACATGAAGCCTCATTCTCTGCTATGACATGCAGACTGATTCTCTGCTGACATGAAGCCAGATTCTCTGTTACGGGACCTCCCTCCTCTGCCTGGGTGCTGGGCCTAAATATATGCCAATGGACTGTTCCAATGTTGGGTGACGTGAAGCCTGATTCTCTGCTATGACATGCAGAATGATTCTCTGCTGACATGAAGCCAGATTGTCTGTTACGGGACCTCTCTCCTCTGCCTGTGTGTGTGCTGGGCCTAAATATATGCCAATGGACTGTTGCAGTGGTGGCTGACGTGAAGCCTCATTCTCTGCTATGACATGCAGACTAATTCTCTGCTGACATGAAGCCAGATTGTCTGTTACGGGACCTCCCTCCTCTGCCTGGGTGCTGGGCCTAAATATATGCCAATGGACTGTTGCAGTGGTGGCTGACGTGAAGCCTCATTCTCTGCTATGACATGCAGACTAATTCTCTGCTGACATGAAGCCAGATTGTCTGTTACGGGACCTCTCTCCTCTGCCTGTGTGCTGGGCCTAAATATATGCCAATGGACTGTTGCAGTGGTGGCTGACGTGAAGCCTCATTCTCTGCTATGACATGCAGACTGATTCTCTGCTGACATGAAGCCAGATTCTCTGTTTCGAGACCTCCCTCCTCTGCCTGGGTGCTGGGCCTAAATATATGCCAATGGACTGTTGCAGTGGTGGCTGACGTGAAGCCTCATTCTCTGCTATGACATGCAGACTGATTCTCTGCTGACATGAAGCCAGATTCTCTGTTACGGGACCTCTCTCCTCTGCCTGTGTGTGTGCTGGGCCTAAATATATGCCAATGGACTGTTGCAGTGGTGGCTGACGTGAAGCCTCATTCTCTGCTATGACATGCAGACTAATTCTCTGCTGACATGAAGACAGATTCTCTGTTACGGGAACTCTCTCCTCTGCCTGTGTGTGTGCTGGGCCTAAATATATGCTAATGGACTGTTGCAGTGGTGGCTGACGTGAAGCCTCATTCTCTGCTATGACATGCAGACTGATTCTCTGCTGACATGAAGCCAGATTCTCTGTTACGGGACCTCTCTCCTCTGCCTGTGTGTGTGCTGGGCCTAAATATATGCCAATGGACTGTTGCAGTGGTGGCTGACGTGAAGCCTCATTCTCTGCTATGACATGCAGACTAATTCTCTGCTGACATGAAGACAGATTCTCTGTTACGGGACCTCTCTCCTCTGCCTGTGTGTGTGCTGGGCCTAAATATATGCCAATGGACTGTTGCAGTGGTGGCTGACGTGAAGCCTCATTCTCTGCTATGACATGCAGACTGATTCTCTGCTGACATGAAGCCAGATCGTCTGTTACGGGACCTCCCTCCTCTGCCTGGGTGCTGGGCCTAAATATATGCCAATGGACTGTTGCAGTGGTGGCTGACGTGAAGCCTCATTCTCTGCTATGACATGCAGACTAATTCTCTGCTGACATGAAGACAGATTCTCTGTTACGGGACCTCTCTCCTCTGCCTGTGTGCTGGGCCTAAATATATGCCAATGGACTGTTGCAGTGGTGGCTGACGTGAAGCCTCATTCTCTGCTATGACATGCAGACTGATTCTCTGCTGACATGAAGCCAGATTGTCTGTTACGGGACCTCCCTCCTCTGCCTGGGTGCTGGGCCTAAATATATGCCAATGGACTGTTGCAGTGGTGGCTGACGTGAAGCCTCATTCTCTGCTATGACATGCAGACTGATTCTCTGCTGACATGAAGCCAGATTCTCTGTTACGGGACCTCCCTCCTCTGCCTGGGTGCTGGGCCTAAATATATGCCAATGGACTGTTGTAGTGGTGGCTGACGTGAAGCCTCATTCTCTGCTATGACATGCAGACTAATTCTCTGCTAACATGAAGACAGATTCTCTGTTATGGGACCTCTCTCCTCTGCCTGTGTGTGTGCTGGGCCTAAATATATGCCAATGGACTGTTGCAGTGGTGGCTGACGTGAAGCCTCATTCTCTGCTATGACATGCAGACTGATTCTCTGCTGACATGAAGACAGATTCTCTGTTACGGGACCTCCCTCCTCTGCCTGGGTGCTGGGCCTAAATATATGCCAATGGACTGTTGCAGTGGTGGCTGACGTGAAGCCTCATTCTCTGCTATGACATGCAGACTGATTCTCTGCTGACATGAAGACAGATTCTCTGTTACGGGACCTCCCTCCTCTGCCTGGGTGCTGGGCCTAAATATATGCCAATGGACTGTTGCAGTGGTGGCTGACGTGAAGCCTCATTCTCTGCTATGACATGCAGACTAATTCTCTGCTGACATGAAGCCAGATTCTCAGTTACGGGACCTCTCTCCTCTGCCTGGGTGCTGGGCCTAAATTTATGAAAATGGACTCTTACAGTGGTGGGTGACGTGAAGCCAGATTCTCTGCTATGGGACCTCTCTCTAATTGATTTTGGTTAATTTTTATTTATTTAATTTTTATTTTAATTCATTTCCCTATCCACATTTGTTTGCAGGGGATTTACCTACATGTTGCTGCCTTTTGCAGCCCTCTAGCTCTTTCCTGGGCTGTTTTACAGCCTTTTTAGTGCCGAAAAGTTCGGGTCCCCATTGACTTCAATGGGGTTCGGGTTCGGGACGAAGTTCGGATCGGGTTCGGATCCCGAACCCGAACATTTCCGCTATGTTCGGCCGAACTTCTCGAACCCGAACATCCAGGTGTTCGCTCAACTCTATTCACAGACAAAACATTGTAATGCGTTTTGAGAAAAATTGCGCTTGTTTGGTACCCAAACCCGAACTTCTTCACAGTTCGGGCTTGGGATTGATGTTCTGAAGATTGTATTATTTTCCCTTATAACATGGTTATAAGGGAAAAATAATAGCATTCTGAATACAGAATGCATAGTAAAATAGCGTTGGAGGGGTTAAAAAAAATAAAAAATTAACTCACCTTCTCTTCTTGATCGCGTAGTTCCCGGTCTGTTCTTTACTTCTTTAATGATGAACTGCCGGCTAGGACCTGTGGTGACGTCAGATCACATGCTCCAATCACATGGTCCATCACTGTGGTGATGGACCATGTGATTGGAGCATGTGATCTGACGTCACCACAGGTCCTTTAGCCCACAGCTCATCATTAAAGAAGTAAAGAAGAGACCGGAAACTACGCGATCAAGAGGAGAAAGTGAGTAAATTTTTTTATTTTTTTTAACCCTCAATTGATCACCTACTAAGCATTCTGTATTCAGAATGCTATTATTTTCCCTTATAACCATGTTATAAGGGAAAATAATACAGTGAATAGACTGTCACCTAGCAACCATGCGTGAAAATTGCACCGCAACCGCACTTGCTTGCGGATGCTTGCGATTTTCACGCAACCCCATTCATGTCTATGGGGCCTGCGTTACGTGAAAACGCAGAATATAGAACATGCTGCGATTTTCACGCAACGCATAAGTGATGCGTTAAAATCACTGCTCATGTGAACAGCCCCATAGAAATGAATGGGTCCGGATGCAGTGCGGGTGCAATGTGTTCAACTCACGCATCGCACCCGCGTGGAATACTCGCCCGTGTGAAAGGGGCCTAACAGTGTATACTTGCTTATATGTATATTTATAGCCCCTGTAAGGACAAAGACCACACATAGACAATGATTAATAAAAGCACAAGCATGGCACATACTGTGTAGTTTGTCCATACAAGTCATTTGTAAAACCAGCATGGTACAGCGACTATGAAACATTCGGGCAGTGTGATTAAAATTAATAGTATGTTTTCTGTTGTCATTTGTCAAGTATTTACAAGCCTGAAAAATACTTCATTTTTTTCGTGATCCTATAACTCAATATACTGAATTAAAAGCCTGAAGCGATCTGACAGCACAAGACATTTATTACTGAATACAAGTCTGTGCAGATACCACTATTGTAGGCACTGCTTATATTATCAACACATGAATTCCTTATATCATAATATACTTGGAATTATATATTTATACAGTTGCAAGAAAAAGTATGTGAACCCTTTGGAATGATATGGATTTCTGCACAATTTGGGCATAAAATGTGATCTGAATTTCATCTAAGTCACAACAATAGACAAGCACAGTCTGCTTAAACTAATAACACACAAAGAATTAAATGTTACCATGTTTTTATTAAACACACCATGTAAACATTCACAGTGCAACTGTATATATATATATATATTTTTAATTTTTTAATTTTTTTGTTGAAGAATATAAATTGCAAAAATATGAATTAAGGCTACTTTCACACTAGCGTTGTTTAAATCCGGCGTTCAATTCCGACACCGGAACTGCCTGCCGGATCCGGAAAAACGTGTGAAAACGGATTTCATTTGAATCCTGATCAGGATTTTGATCACAATGAAAAAATGCATAGGAAAAAACGGATCCGCCTTTTTTTTCACATTTTTCTGGTCTAACATGCAAAAGCCGGATCCGGTTTGACTGAACTCACGGTGCCGGATCCAGCGTTAATGCAAGTCAATGGGAAAAAAGCCTGATCCGGCATTCAGTCAAAGTGTTCAGGATTTTTGGCCGGAGGTAAAAATACAACATGCTATGGTTTTCTGAAAAGCCTGATCAGTCAAAAAGACTGAACTGAAGACATCCTGATGCATCCAGAACGGATTACTCTCTATTCAGAATGCATGGGGATACAACTTATCAGTTCTTTTCCGGATTAGAGCCCCTAGGACGGAACTCAGCGCCGGAAAAGAAAAACGCTAGTGTGAAAGTAGCCTTACAGAATAACTTTTTGTGAAAACAGATCAGTTAGGAAAGGTAAAGAACACTGAGCAAAAATATAAACGCAACATTTTCGGTTTTGCTCCCATTTTGCATGAGCTGAACTGAAAGATCTGAAACATTTTCTACATACACAAAAGACCCAATACTCTCAAATCTGTATAAATCTGTGTTAGTGAGCACTTCTCCTTTGCCGAGACAATCCACCCCACCTCACAGGTGTGGCATATCAACGTACTGATTATACAGCATGAATATTGCACAGGTGTGCCTTAGAATGCCCACAATAAAAGACCACTCTGAAATGTACAGTTTGATCACAATGCCACAGATGTCGCAACGATTGAGGGAGCGTGCAATTGGCATGCTGACTGCAGGAATGTCTACCAGAGATGTTGCCTGTGCAATGCATGTTCATTTCTCTACCATAAGCCGTCCCCAAAGGCGTTTCTGAGAATTTCGCAGTACTTCCAACTGGCCTCACAACCTCAGACCACCTGTAACCACACCATCCCAGGACCTCCACATCCAACATGTTCACCTCCATGATCATCTGAGACCAGCAACCCGGACAGCTGCAGCAACAATTGGTTTGTATAACCAAAGAATTTCTGCACAAACTGTCAGAAACCGTCTCAGGGAAGCTCATCTGCATGCTCGTCGTCCTCATTGGGGTCTGGACCTGACTGCAGTTCGTCGTTGTAACTGACTTGAGTGGGCAAATGCTCACATTCGATGGCATCTGGCCCGTTGAAGATGAGTATCGGTTTTCACTGTTCAGGGCAGATGGCAGACAGCTAGTGATGATCGAGCACCAAAGTATTTGGGTGTTCGGACTGAACACATTGCTGCTGGGAACCATGTTGCCCGAGTTGTACGCCACTTTTACAGATTGACAAAAATACGCACAAAGCCCCCCCAAAAAAATCTATTTTACAGGAAAAATTGTTAGGAAACATTCTTTCCTATATATTCAATTGTATATAAAGTGCAAGTGCTACAATAAGATTACAAGCAAGAGGCACTCCGAAACAGCCTGTATATCACATAAAGGAGGGCATCATTCACATTGTGGTACTATTGTTCAGGTAGTAGGACTCCAAAATTCATAAAGCCTATGCATTAAGTGCAAGAGATGCAAAAAATTACAAGGGGTATACAAAGAGGAACTCGTCTGCACTGGGTCCGTGCGGCGAGCGGATGGACACAAGGTGCAAATCACAAACCAAGCTTGGATGCAAAGTTTTTATTTATGAATGGAAAGACGACGTGTTTCGGGGTACACAGGACCCCTTTATCAAATAAAAAAAACACAGGTGATACAATAGTATGAGCAATATAAATGATAAGAAGTTCTTGATGGTTGGAGGGGGATAGCTATAATATATATATATAAACAGTACATAAAGACTTTTCTGACATGTGTGAATAAATTGCAATTTTTTTTACTTTAAGGAGTGCCGCAGATTTTTGTGTTGTTTATCCGGTCCTGTATCGAGGGATCACTGCGGGCACCGCTACAGCCACAGCTGCATATTGAGGAGTGCTGCCTGACCTTTTTTATGGATCTATATATATAATATATATACCTTTTAGATTAATTCATAAATAAATACATTAATAAATAGATCCATAAATAAAAAATTTGATTAAAAACCTTTTGGGGGTGTGTTTGCGTCAAATAACTTCATAAATACGTACAAGTATAAGTGTACGTGGAAACGGGTAAAAAGTACATAGTTTAAAATACAATGCAATGCAAAGGGTCCCCACAATGGGGTCGACCTTACTTCTGCAGATCGATATAAATATTCGGACTGAATAAATCAGAATATAAATAAATACATGCATACACAATTATAAAAATGTCACCCTAGGTTAGGGATGGGTGCTGTCGCCCGGATTAGAAAGCTGGACAGTTGGTGCCATTATCTACAAATATAGATGTACTGTATACAGGTTTTGTGATAGAAAGGTAAACTAATGGTACCTGTATCCTTGTCACCGTAGGCATGCTGAGGGAATCTCCTGTAAAGTCCCTTTCAGAGGGAATAATAGTCGGCACAGCTGTGGTAAAATCATGGGGTAATATTAAATTAAAGATTGTGATTTGGTTCATGTCAGGTTGTAGGTAATGAGCATTTAGTAGTGTGCTAATCGGATTTAGTATTTGTTTTTTACTAGTGTGCTTATGAAAATATATATTTGGATGTAGGTGTTATGGTTGGCAATGTTTTTGAAAAATAATAATAGTGATGCAGATGTATTAGGACAAATGAGCGTTGTTGCTGGCCGTGTAATGAGGGGGACTGTATGAGGTAGGGTGCAGATGGATAAGGGGGAATGATGAATAATGAGTTGAGGGATCTGGCTGCATAAGTGGTTGTATAGTTGGGAGCACGCTGAGTCTATGGTGGAGATGTGTACCATTGACACGAGATGGTGTCAGACTGGATGTCCGGAATTAGGACAAGAAATGATCTGGGGGGGGGGGGGAGAAGGGTTGGGCAAGAAATGTTAAAAGCACTGGTTCTCCATACTTTCATTGAGTCCATTGGGTTCGAGTGTGTGGAGTTTGAATATCCAAAACATTTTGCGTCTTTGGAGGGTCCTGTATCTATCCGGGCAATGGTGCTCAATGTGTTCTATAGGAGTAATGGACAACTTTGAGGGATCCTGGTTGTGGGTGGCCAGGTAGTGTCTAGAGACGCTATGTTTTAGGTAACCCTTAAAAATGCAGAAGAGGACAGAGAGGAGGAACCGCCAAAAGGTACACCAAAAACAAGAAAACCAAAGAAGACCCAGCAGAGCAAACACAGCCCAAAACGGAACAAAACTGTACAACTGTGAAAATATTCAATCTTTCTGGACCTTACACCAGCACAAACCACCTTACTACAGGGAGGGTTATCCTTCTGCCCAGCAGAAAAGTTCAATGAATTTGAATAGAGTTGAGCGAACACCTGGATGTTCGGGTTCGAGAAGTTCGGCCGAACATCCCGGAAATGTTCGGGTTCGGGATCCGAACCCGATCCGAACTTCGTCCCGAACCCGAACCCCATTGAAGTCAATGGGGACCCGAACTTTTCGGCACTAAAAAGGCTGTAAAACAGCCCAGGAAAGAGCTAGAGGGCTGCAAAAGGCAGCAACATGTAGGTAAATCCCCTGCAAACAAATGTGGATAGGGAAATGAATTAAATTAAAAATTAAATAAATAAAAATTAACCAAAATCAATTGGAGAGAGGTTCCATAGCAGAGAATCTGGCTTCCCGTCACCCACCACTGGAACAGTCCATTCTCAGATATTTAGGCCCCGGCACCCAGGCAGAGGAGAGAGGTCCCGTAACAGAGAATCTGTCTTCATGTCAGCAGAGAATTAGTCTGCATGTCATAGCAGAGAATGAGGCTTCACGTCAGCCACCACTGCAACAGTCCATTGGCATATATTTAGGCCCAGCACCCAGGCAGAGGAGGGAGGTCCCGTAACAGAGAATCTGTCTTCATGTCAGCAGAGAATTAGTCTGCATGTCATAGCAGAGAATGAGGCTTCACGTCAGCTACCACTGCAACAGTCCATTGGCATATATTTAGGCCCAGCACACACACAGGCAGAGGAGAGAGGTCCCGTAACAGAGAATCTGGCTTCATGTCAGCAGAGAATCAGTCTGCATGTCATAGCAGAGAATGAGGCTTCACGTCAGCCACCACTGCAACAGTCCATTGGCATATATTTAGGCCCAGCACACACACAGGCAGAGGAGAGAGGTCCCGTAACAGAGGATCTGGCTTCATGTCAGCAGAAAATCAGTCTGCATGTCATAGCAGAGAATCAGGCTTCACGTCAGCCACCACTGCAACAGTCCATTGTCATAAATTTAGGCCCAGCACCCAGGCAGAGGAGAGAGGTCCCGTAACAGACAATCTGGCTTCATGTCAGCAGAGAATTAGTCTGCATGTCATAGCAGAGAATGAGGCTTCACGTCAGCCACCACTGCAACAGTCCATTGGCATATATTTAGGCCTAGCACACAGGCAGAGGAGAGAGGTCCCGTAACAGACAATCTGGCTTCATGTCAGCAGAGAATCAGTCTGCATGTCATAGCAGAGAATGAGGCTTCACGTCACCCACCACTGCAACAGTCCATTGGCATATATTTAGGCCTAGCACACAGGCAGAGCAGAGAGGTCCCGTAACAGACAATCTGGCTTCATGACAGCAGAGAATCAGTCTGCATGTCATAGCAGAGAATGAGGCTTCACGTCACCCACCACTGCAACAGTCCATTGGCATATATTTAGGCCTAGCACACAGGCAGAGCAGAGAGGTCCCGTAACAGACAATCTGGCTTCATGACAGCAGAGAATCAGTCTGCATGTCATAGCAGAGAATGAGGCTTCACGTCACCCACCACTGCAACAGTCCATTGGCATATATTTAGGCCTAGCACACAGGCAGAGCAGAGAGGTCCCGTAACAGACGATCTGGCTTCATGTCAGCAGAGAATCAGTCTGCATGTCATAGCAGAGAATGAGGCTTCACGTCAGCCACCACTGCAACAGTCCATTGGCATATATTTAGGCCCAGCACCCAGGCAGAGGAGGGAGGTCCCGTAACAGAGAATCTGTCTTCATGTCAGCAGAGAATTAGTCTGCATGTCATAGCAGAGAATGAGGCTTCACGTCAGCCACCACTGCAACAGTCCATTGGCATATATTTAGGCCCAGCACACACACAGGCAGAGGAGAGAGGTCCCGTAACAGAGAATCTGTCTTCATGTCAGCAGAGAATTAGTCTGCATGTCATAGCAGAGAATCAGGCTTCACGTCACCCACCACTGCAACAGTCCATTGGCATATATTTAGGCCCAGCACCCAGGCAGAGGAGGGAGGTCCCGTAACAGAGAATCTGTCTTCATGTCAGCAGAGAATTAGTCTGCATGTCATAGCAGAGAATGAGGCTTCACGTCAGCCACCACTGCAACAGTCCATTGGCATATATTTAGGCCCAGCACACACACAGGCAGAGGAGAGAGGTCCCGTAACAGAGAATCTGTCTTCATGTCAGCAGAGAATTAGTCTGCATGTCATAGCAGAGAATGAGGCTTCACGTCAGCCACCACTGCAACAGTCCATTGGCATATATTTAGGCCCAGCACACACACAGGCAGAGGAGAGAGGTCCCGTAACAGACAATCTGGCTTCATGTCAGCAGAGAATTAGTCTGCATGTCATAGCAGAGAATGAGGCTTCACGTCACCCACCACTGCAACAGTCCATTGGCATATATTTAGGCCCAGCACCCAGGCAGAGGAGGGAGGTCCCGTAACAGAGAATCTGTCTTCATGTCAGCAGAGAATTAGTCTGCATGTCATAGCAGAGAATGAGGCTTCACGTCAGCCACCACTGCAACAGTCCATTGGCATATATTTAGGCCCAGCACACACACAGGCAGAGGAGAGAGGTCCCGTAACAGAGGATCTGGCTTCATGTCAGCAGAGAATCAGTCTGCATGTCATAGCAGAGAATCAGGCTTCACGTCAGCCACCACTGCAACAGTCCATTGGCATATATTTAGGCCTAGCACACAGGCAGAGGAGAGAGGTCCCGTAACAGACAATCTGGCTTCATGTCAGCAGAGAATCAGTCTGCATGTCATAGCAGAGAATGAGGCTTCACGTCAGCCACCACTGCAACAGTCCATTGTCATAAATTTAGGCCCAGCACCCAGGCAGAGGAGGGAGGTCCCGTAACAGACAATCTGGCTTCATGTCAGCAGAGAATTAGTCTGCATGTCATAGCAGAGAATCAGGCTTCATGTCAGCCACCACTGCAACAGTCCATTGGCATATATTTAGGCCTAGCACACAGGCAGAGGAGAGGTTCATTCAACTTTGGGTAGCATCGCAATATAATGGTAAAATGAAAATAAAAATAGGATTGAATGAGGAAGTGCCCTGGAGTCCAATAATATATGGTTATGGGGAGGTAGTTAATGTCTAATCTGGACAAGGGACGGACAGGTCCTGTGGGATCCATGCCTGGTTCATTTTTATGAACGTCAGCTTGTCCACATTGGCTGTAGACAGGCGGCTGCGTTTGTCTGTAATGACGCCCCCTGCCGTGCTGAATACACGTTCAGACAAAACGCTGGCTGCCGGGCAGGCCAGCACCTCCAAGGCATAAAAGGCTAGCTCTGGCCACGTGGACAATTTAGAGACCCAGAAGTTGAATGGGGCCGAACCATCAGTCAGTACGTGGAGGGGTGTGCACACGTACTGTTCCACCATGTTAGTGAAATGTTGCCTCCTGCTAACACGTTGCGTATCAGGTGGTGGTGCAGTTAGCTGTGGCGTGTTGACAAAAGTTTTCCACATCTCTGCCATGCTAACCCTGCCCTCAGAGGAGCTGGCCGTGACACAGCTGCCTTGGCGACCTCTTGCTCCTCCTCTGCCTTGGCCTTGGGCTTCCACTTGTTCCCCTGTGACATTTGGGAATGCTCTCAGTAGCGCGTCTACCAACGTGCGCTTGTACTCGCGCATCTTCCTATCACGCTCCAGTGCAGGAAGTAAGGTGGGCACATTGTCTTTGTAGCGTGGATCCAGCAGGGTGGCAACCCAGTAGTCCGCACAGGTTAAAATGTGGGCAACTCTGCTGTCGTTGCGCAGGCACTGCAGCATGTAGTCGCTCATGTGTGCCAGGCTGCCCAGGGATAAGGACAAGCTGTCCTCTGTGGGAGGCGTATCGTCATCGTCCTGCCTTTCCCCCCAGCCACGCACCAGTGATGGACCCGAGCTGCGTTGGGTGCCACCCCGCTGTGACCATGCTTCATCCTCATCCTCCTCCACCTCCTCCTCATCCTCGTCCTCCTCGTCCTCCAGTAGTGGGCCCTGGCTGGCCACATTTGTACCTGGCCTCTGCTGTTGCCAAAAACCTCCCTCTGAGTCACTTCGAAGAGACTGGCCTGAAAGTGCTAAAAATGACCCCTCTTCCTCCTCCTCCTCCTCCTCCTCCTGGGCCACCTCCTCTTCCATCATCGCCCTAAGTGTTTTCTCAAGGAGACATAGAAGTGGTATTGTAACGCTGATAACGGTGTCATCGCCACTGGCCATGTTGGTGGAGTACTCGAAACAGCGCAACAGGGCACACAGGTCTCGCATGGAGGCCCAGTCATTGGTGGTGAAGTGGTGCTGTTCTGTAGTGCGACTGACCCGTGCGTGCTGCAGCTGAAACTCCACTATGGCCTGCTGCTGCTCGCACAGTCTGTCCAGCATGTGCAAGGTGGAGTTCCACCTGGTGGGCACGTCGCATATGAGGCGGTGAGCGGGAAGGCCGAAGTTACGCTGTAGCGCAGACAGGCGAGCAGCAGCAGGATGTGAACGCCGGAAGCGCGAACAGACGGCCCGCACTTTATGCAGCAGCTCTGACATGTCGGGGTAGTTGTGAATGAACTTCTGCACCACCAAATTCAGCACATGCGCCAAGCAAGGGATGTGCGTCAAATTGGCTAGTCCCAGAGCTGCAACGAGATTTCGCCCATTATCACACACCACCAGGCCGGGCTTGAGGCTCACCGGCAGCAACCACTCGTCGGTCTGTTGTTCTATACCCCGCCACAACTCCTGTGCGGTGTGGGGCCTGTCCCCCAAACATATGAGTTTCAGAATGGCCTGCTGACGTTTACCCCGGGCTGTGCTGAAGTTGGTGGTGAAGGTGTGTGGCTGACTGGATGAGCAGGTGGAAGAAGAGGAGGAGGAAGCCGAGAAGGAGGAGGTGGCAACAGGAGGCAAAGAATGTTGCCCTGCGATCCTTGGCGGCGGAAGGACGTGCGCCAAACAGCTCTCCGCCTGGGGCCCAGCTGCCACTACATTTACCCAGTGTGCAGTTAGGGAGATATAGCGTCCCTGGCCGTGCTTACTGGTCCACGTATCTGTGGTTAGGTGGACCTTGCCACAGATGGCGTTGCGCAGTGCACACTTGATTTTATCGGATACTTGGTTGTGCAGGGAAGGCACGGCTCTCTTGGAGAAGTAGTGCCGGCTGGGAACAACATACTGTGGGACAGCAAGCGACATGAGCTGTTTGAAGCTGTCTGTGTCCACCAGCCTAAATGACAGCATTTCATAGGCCAGTAGTTTAGAAATGCTGGCATTCAGGGCCAGGGATCGAGGGTGGCTAGGTGGGAATTTACGCTTTCTATCAAATGTTTGTGAGATGGAGAGATGAACGCTGGCGTGTGACATGGTTGAGACGCTTGGTGACGGAGGTGGTGGTGGTGGTGTTGGTGGTACATCCCCTGTTTGCTGGGCGGCAGGTGCCAACGTTCCTCCAGAGGCGGAGGAAGAGGCCGAGGCGGCAGCAGCAGAATAGGCCGAGGCGGCAGCAGCAGAAGAGGTAGCAGGGGGAGCCTGAGTGACTTCCTTGGTTTTAAGGTGTTTACTCCACTGCAGTTCATGCTTTGCATGCAGGTGCCTGGTCATGCAGGTTGTGCTTAGGTTCAGAACGTTAATGCCTCGCTTCAGGCTCTGATGGCACAGCGTGCAAACCACTCGGGTCTTGTCGTCAGCACATTGTTTGAAGAAGTGCCATGCCAGGGAACTCCTTGAAGCTGCCTTTGGGGTGCTCGGTCCCAGATGGCGGCGGTCAGTAGCAGGCGGAGTCTCTTGGCGGCGGGTGTTCTGCTTTTGCCCACTGCTCCCTCTTTTGCTACGCTGTTGGCTCGGTCTCACCACTGCCTCTTCCTCCGAACTGTGAAAGTCAGTGGCACGACCTTCATTCCATGTGGGGTCTAGGACCTCATCGTCCCCTGCATCGTCTTCCACCCAGTCTTGATCCCTGACCTCCTGTTCAGTCTGCACACTGCAGAAAGACGCAGCAGTTGGCACCTGTGTTTCGTCATCATCAGAGACATGCTGAGGTGGTATTCCCATGTCCTCATCATCAGGAAACATAAGTGGTTGTGCGTCAGTGCATTCTATGTCTTTCACCGCTGGGGAAGGGCTAGGTGGATGCCCTTGGGAAACCCTGCCAGCGGAGTCTTCAAACAGCATAAGAGACTGCTGCATAACTTGAGGCTGAGACAGTTTCCCTGGTATGCATGGGGGTGATGTGACAGACTGATGGGGTTGGTTTTCAGGCGCCATCTGTGCGCTTTCTGCAGAAGACTGGGTGGGAGATAATGTGAACGTGCTGGATCCACTGTCGGCCACCCAATTGACTAATGCCTGTACCTGCTCAGGCCTTACCATCCTTAGAACGGCATTGGGCCCCACCATATATCGCTGTAAATTCTGGCGGCTACTGGGACCTGAGGTAGTTGGTACACTAGGACGTGTGGATGTGGCAGAACGGCCACGTCCTCTCCCAGCACCAGAGGGTCCACTAACACCACCACGACCATGTCCACGTCCGCGTCCCTTACTAGATGTTTTTCTCATTGTTATGGTTCACCACAACAACAAATATATTATTTGGCCCAATGTATTGTATTCAAATTCAGCGGGATATAAATTTGAGGCCTAGTATTTAGGCGCTGGGTGACCGGTATGGATTTAGTGACAGAATTAGACTTGGAAATGCACAGAAGCGTGTGTGTGAAGTTATTCTGAATGACCCTATGTGCACCTTCAATATGATCTACCCTTTTAGGGATAGATTTCAAATAGCTCTGATATAGCAGAAACGACTAAATTATGAAATTGCTAAATTGGGAATTGTATTTCAACCCAGAACAAAAAATGTGCTTTGACGGACACTAAATAACTTTCCCAGCCACAACAGGACAGCGGTAACGAGAGATTTAGCGGGATATAAATTTGAGGCCTAGTATTTAGGCGCTGGGTGACAGGTATGGGTTTAGTGACAGAATTAGATTTGGAAATGCACAGTAGCGGGTGTGTGAAGTTATTCTGAATGACCCTATGTGCACCTTGAATATTATATACCCTTTTAGGGATAGATTTCAAATAGCTCTGATATAGCAGAAACCACTAAATTATGAAATTGCTAAATTGGGAATTGTATTTCAACCCAGAACAAGAAATGTGCTTGAACGGACACTAAATAACTCGCCCAGCTACAGCACTAGGGACAGATTTAGCTGGATATAAATTTGAGGCCTAGTATTTAGGCGCTGGGTGACCGGTATGGATTTAGTGACAGAATTAGACTTGGAAATGCACAGAAGCGTGTGTGTGAAGTTATTCTGAATGACCCTATGTGCACCTTGAATATTATATACCCTTTTAGGGATAGATTTCAAATAGCTCTGATATAGCAGAAACCACTAAATTATGAAATTGCTAAATTGGGAATTGTATTTCAACCCAGAACAAGAAATGTGCTTGAACGGACACTAAATAACTCGCCCAGCTACAGCACTAGGGACAGATTTAGCTGGATATAAATTTGAGGCCTAGTATTTAGGCGCTGGGTGACCGGTATGGATTTAGTGACAGAATTAGACTTGGAAATGCACAGAAGCGTGTGTGTGAAGTTATTCTGAATGACCCTATGTGCACCTTGAATATTATATACCCTTTTAGGGATAGATTTCAAATAGCTCTGATATAGCAGAAACCACTAAATTATGAAATTGCTAAATTGGGAATTGTATTTCAACCCAGAACAAAAAATGTGCTTTGACGGACACTAAATAACTTTCCCAGCCACAACAGGACAGCGTTAACGAGAGATTTAGCAGGATATAAATTTGAGGCCTAGTATTTAGGCGCTGGGTGACAGGTATGGGTTTAGTGACAGAATTAGACTTGGAAATACACAGTAGCGGGTGTGTGTGAAGTTATTCTGAATGACCCAATGTGCACCTTGAATATTATATACCCTTTTAGGGATAGATTTCAAATAGCTCTGATATAGCAGAAACCACTAAATTATGAAATTGCTAAATTGGGAATTGTATTTCAACCCAGAACAAGAAATGTGCTTGAACGGACACTAAATAACTCGCCCAGCTACAGCACTAAGGACAGATTTAGCGGGATATAAATTTGAGACCTAGTATTTAGGCGCTGGGTGACAGGTATGGGTTTAGTGCCAGAATTAGACTTGGAAATACACAGTAGCGGGTGTGTGTGAAGTTATTCTGAATGACCCAATGTGCACCTTGAATATTATATACCCTTTTAGGGATAGATTTCAAATAGCTCTGATATAGCAGAAACCACTAAATTATGAAATTGCTAAATTGGGAATTGTATTTCAACCCAGAACAAGAAATGTGCTTGAACGGACACTAAATAACTCGCCCAGCTACAGCACTAAGGACAGATTTAGCGGGATATAAATTTGAGACCTAGTATTTAGGCGCTGGGTGACAGGTATGGGTTTAGTGCCAGAATTAGACTTGGAAATACACAGTAGCGGGTGTGTGTGAAGTTATTCTGAATGACCCAATGTGCACCTTGAATATTATATACCCTTTTAGGGATAGATTTCAAATAGCTCTGATATAGCAGAAACCACTAAATTATGAAATTGCTAAATTGGGAATTGTATTTCAACCCAGAACAAGAAATGTGCTTGAACGGACACTAAATAACTCGCCCAGCTACAGCACTAAGGACAGATTTAGCGGGATATAAATTTGAGGCCTAGTATTTAGGCGCTGGGTGACAGGTATGGGTTTAGTGCCAGAATTAGACTTGGAAATACACAGTAGCGGGTGTGTGTGAAGTTATTCTGAATGACCCAATGTGCACCTTGAATATTATATACCCTTTTAGGGATAGATTTCAAATAGCTCTGATATAGCAGAAACCACTAAATTATGAAATTGCTAAATTGGGAATTGTATTTCAACCCAGAACAAGAAATGTGCTTGAACGGACACTAAATAACTCGCCCAGCTACAGCACTAAGGACAGATTTAGCGGGATATAAATTTGAGGCCTAGTATTTAGGCGCTGGGTGACAGGTATGGGTTTAGTGCCAGAATTAGACTTGGAAATACACAGTAGCGGGTGTGTGTGAAGTTATTCTGAATGACCCAATGTGCACCTTGAATATTATATACCCTTTTAGGGATAGATTTCAAATAGCTCTGATATAGCAGAAACCACTAAATTATGAAATTGCTAAATTGGGAATTGTATTTCAACCCAGAACAAGAAATGTGCTTGAACGGACACTAAATAACTCGCCCAGCTACAGCACTAAGGACAGATTTAGCGGGATATAAATTTGAGGCCTAGTATTTAGGCGCTGGGTGACCGGTATGGATTTAGTGACAGAATTAGACTTGGAAATGCACAGAAGCGTGTGTGTGAAGTTATTCTGAATGACCCTATGTGCACCTTGAATATTATATACCCTTTTAGGGATAGATTTCAAATAGCTCTGATATAGCAGAAACCACTAAATTATGAAATTGCTAAATTGGGAATTGTATTTCAACCCAGAACAAGAAATGTGCTTGAACGGACACTAAATAACTCGCCCAGCTACAGCACTAAGGACAGATTTAGCGGGATATAAATTTGAGACCTAGTATTTAGGCGCTGGGTGACAGGTATGGGTTTAGTGCCAGAATTAGACTTGGAAATACACAGTAGCGGGTGTGTGTGAAGTTATTCTGAATGACCCAATGTGCACCTTGAATATTATATACCCTTTTAGGGATAGATTTCAAATAGCTCTGATATAGCAGAAACCACTAAATTATGAAATTGCTAAATTGGGAATTGTATTTCAACCCAGAACAAGAAATGTGCTTGAACGGACACTAAATAACTCGCCCAGCTACAGCACTAAGGACAGATTTAGCGGGATATAAATTTGAGGCCTAGTATTTAGGCGCTGGGTGACAGGTATGGGTTTAGTGCCAGAATTAGACTTGGAAATACACAGTAGCGGGTGTGTGTGAAGTTATTCTGAATGACCCAATGTGCACCTTGAATATTATATACCCTTTTAGGGATAGATTTCAAATAGCTCTGATATAGCAGAAACCACTAAATTATGAAATTGCTAAATTGGGAATTGTATTTCAACCCAGAACAAGAAATGTGCTTGAACGGACACTAAATAACTCGCCCAGCTACAGCACTAGGGACAGATTTAGCTGGATATAAATTTGAGGCCTAGTATTTAGGCGCTGGGTGACCGGTATGGATTTAGTAACAGAATTAGACTGGGATATGGCCAAAAAATAAACAGACTATTGCTGGTTAAATGCACTTGGTGTGACAGCTTCACCCTGATGTAGGCTTTAGCCAAAAAACAACCACACCATTGAGGGTTAAATGCACTTGGTGACAGGCGCAGCTTGCCCCTGATTTAGTATATGGCCAAAAAATGAACAGACTATTGCTGGTTAAATGCACTTGGTGTGACAGCTTCACCCTGATGTAGGCTTTAGCCAAAAAACAACCACACCATTGAGGGTTAAATGCACTTGGTGACAGGCGCAGCTTGCCCCTGATTTTGTATATGGCCAAAAAATGAACAGACTATTGCTGGTTAAATGCACTTGGTGTGACAGCTTCACCCTGATGTAGGCTTTAGCCAAAAAACAACCACACCATTGAGGGTTAAATGCACTTGGTCGCAGCTTGTGCTGGCGCACCACAAGACACAAAATGGCCGCCGATCACCCCAGAAAAATGTGACTGACAAACGGTCTGTGCAGCCTAAAAACAGTGAGCAATTGAGGATCAGCAGCTCAATGATCCACAGCTGCAGATCGATCAGTTAATCAAGTCCTTTGGAGGAGTTAATCTGCCTAATCTCGCCCTACTGTCGCAGCCGCAACCTCTCCCTACGCTAATCAGAGCAGAGTGACGGGCGGCGCTATGTGACTCCAGCTTAAATAGAGGCTGGGTCACATGGTGCTCTGGCCAATCACAGCCATGCCAATAGTAGGCATGGCTGTGATGGCCTCTTGGGGCAAGTAGTATGACGCTTGTTGATTGGCTGCTTTGCAGCCTTTCAAAAAGCGCCAAGAAAGCGTCACAAAAGCGCGAAGAAAGCGACGAACACCGAACCCGAACCCGGACTTTTACGAAAATGTCCGGGTTCGGGTCCGTGTCACGGACACCCCAAAATTCGGTACGAACCCGAACTATACAGTTCGAGTTCGCTCATCCCTAAATTTGAACTATTTGTTGATTTAAACTCGTTTATTCGAAAAATCACACTACAAAGAGATTTCGCCATTTAAGCCGAACAACCAACCACAAATAAGAAAAAAGACAGCACACAAGACCCAGTTTTGGACATCACTTTGCATACCGAACTCAAACTGAAGTTCTCTTTTAACCCCATCTATCACAGGGGTAACCACATAAACACGTTTTTTTCCCTCACCTCTAAAGATGTCAGAAACATCAATAAAAATACCAAAACCAAACCCAACCTCACTTCGAAAGAAAAAGATGCCTTGAAAGAACTGAGCAACAATGACAACATCATAATAAGGAGTGCAGATAAAGGAGGCGGGATTGTACTACAAAATAAAGCTGATTATATCAAATAAGCACACAGGATCCTAGAAGACACATCATATTACGAACCCCTCCCCCACAACCAACTCGCTGAGGACACAAAAAAACTGGGATCACTAGGCAGAAGATAACCACGTATTGACTAGAAAAGAAAGGGAATTCATCTACATCGACCATCCGACCACAGCAACTTTCTACCGTTTACCAAAAGTCCACAAAAACATAGAAAATCTGCTGGGAAGACCCATTATATCAGGTATCAACTCCCTCACCAGTAATCTCTACAGAAACATGTTACCAGTCTCTGTTCCCACCTCAGAGATTCCGCTCAACTTATATCCATGTTAAAAGACATAAAATGGGATCCAACTTACCGCTGGCTGACATTAGATGTGGCATCTTTGTATTCTAACATCCCACATGAAGCAGGCATCATTACATCCAAACATTACCTGGAAACCGACGACCAACTCTCCCCGGAACACAAAACATTCATTACAGATGCCATTCGGTTTATCTTAACACATTATAAATTTACATTTGAAAACTGCTTGTACAGACAGCAGAAGGGAACCGCTATGGGGACGCGTTTCGCACCGAGTTATGCAAACCTTTATATGGGACGCTTCAAGGAACAATTAATATACAATGACCACGACTGGAACGACATTGTGTTTTACAAACGGTATATCGATGATCTTATCATCATCTGGGGGGTAGCAACTAGGAGGCGGAAGCATTCATCTCATACCTCAACACTAACACCTGGAATTTGACCTTCACAGCCAACATTTCTACCACCTCAATCGAATATCTGGATCTACTCCTATTCCCCTGCAACAAAACTATCCAAACAAAAACTTTTTTCAAAAAAGAGGACGGAAACAATTATCTCGATTATGGAAGCGCACACTATAGAAAATGGAAAAATAATATGCCATATAGCCAGTTCAAACGTATTAGAAGAAATTGTTCCACCAAAGATGACTTCACTACACAAAGCCAAACCCTACGCAACAGATTTCTGAATAAAGGATAACCAAGTAGGATCATTGAGAATGCCTACTCCAGGGCAAGCACTTTAAGCCAAGAAGAATGCCTGGCAACCAAAACCAAACCAAGGGAAACAGAAAACCCTAATCAATATAAAACATCACTAATTACCACCTATAATTCCAACCATGAAACCCTGAGGGGAAGCCTAACAAAACATTGGCACATTTTAACCAAGAATACGTACCTTAAACCAAATATACCACAGAGACCGCAAATCACGTTCAGAAAGGCAAAGTCGCTGAAGAACATTTTGGCCCCAAGCAAATTAAAAAAGATGAAACCAGCCTCTATCAGTAAGATCAGTGGGTTCCCTGGTCTTGTGGGTAGCTTTAGGTGCGGCCATACCCTATATAAGTGCTGCACCAATATTTCCAACAAGACCAGAACCTTCAGGAGTAACAACACTGGCGAGGAATTTCACATCAAAAGTTTCATCAACTGCTCCACATCTTATGTGATATACCTCTTGGAATGCGAATGTGGTTTGTAGTATGTTGGCCGGACTATCCAGGCCTTAAAGGGGTTGTCCGGGTTCAGAGCTGAACCCGGACATCCCTCCATTTTCACCCTGGCAGCCCCCCTGACAGGAGCATCGGAGCAGTTTATGCTCCGATGCTCTCCTTTGCCCTGCGCTAAATTGCACATGGCAAAGACATTTTTAGGAGTTCCGTTGACGTACCGGGGCTCTCCATGGGGCTGACAGGAACCCCGGTGACGTCACTGGCACTGATGGGCGGGATTTATCTCTGCCCTAGCCAGTAAAACGGCTAGGGCAGAGCTAAAGCCCGCCCCTCAGAGCCGGTGACGTCACCGAACACACTGCCGGGCGGAAGTTACCGCCCGGCAGTGTGTTATTGAAAACAAAAGAGCCTGTGCCCTGCGTGGTTTAGCACAGGGCACGGGACCGCATCGGAGAAAGAGATGCTCCGATGCTAGACTCAGGGGGACTTCCGGGGTGAAAATAAGGGCATGTCCGGGTTCAGCTCTGAACCCGGACAACCCCTTTAAGGGATCGCATCAACAAACACCGGACAAACATCACTAAGGGTTACCTAAAACATAGTGTCTCTAGACACTACCTGGCCACCCACAACCAGGATCCCTCAAAGTTGTGCATTACTCCTATAGAACACATTGGGTCCCATTGCCCGGATAGATACAGGGCCCTCCAAAGACGCGAAATATTTTGGATATTCAAACTCCACACACTCGAACCCAATGGACTCAATGAAAGTATGAAGAACCAGTGCTTTTAACATTTCTTGCCCATACATTTCACACCGTTAGGCCCCTTCAACCCTTTTCTTACCCCCCCAGATTATTTCTTGTCCTAATTCCAGACATCCAGTCTGACACCATCCCGTGTCAATGGTACACATCTCCACCATAGACTCACCGTCCTCCCAACTATACAACTACCTATGCATCCGGATCCCTCAACTCATTATTCATCATTCCCCCTTATCCAGCTGCACCCTATCTCATATATTCCCCTTCATTCATCTGAATTTCACCCAATACAGTACCAAAGCAACACCATACCCCTTCATCCAGGACAGACAGCTACCCCCATACTATTACCAGTTCACCCTTCCTTGTTCTTCTCCCTCTCTCACATGTCCCTCCGCACATCCACCCACCACCATTCAGTTCGTCGATAAGAGACACCAAAATACATCCAACACGAGGGCTTACGCCTTTGGGCCACCTCACACTGTGACCCACTCCCACTTATGAGACTTCCTCAACAGTGCAGCTAACCAACACGATTTGTCATATCATATTTTACTACAAATCCACCCAGTTCCCATAACATCATACTGTTCCCATCTTATTGTTCTCAGGCATCCCTCTGTTCTCCAACAATCACCACGCAGTCTAAATACCAATCACCATCGTTGCTCTCCAAACCATGGTCCTTGTAACACATTGCAGCAACATCCATCGCTGCGCTACCTCCTCCCTCCCCTCTGTCACTCCCCACTACCAGCGATACATATCGCTGTATCAGCCAAGCGACTCAGCCTCTGACATCAATGACCGGCCCCTCTACACGCCCCTGTCATGCCCCCCATCCCGCCTTAAATCTCTGGACAGAGCTTTCTACATTACACCGCACACTACATGTGCAGCGAACACAGAAGCACCGCTTCACCAGGAAACTCCCCGGCCGCATCCTCCAGGTAAAACCTCACGCTATGCCAGTATACTTGCCAACACACGGTCAGCAACAACGCTCATTTGTCCTAATACATCTGCATCACTATTATTATTTTTCAAAAACATTGCCAACCATAACACCCACATCCAAAAGCATATTTCCATAAGCACACTAGTAATTAATAAATACTAAATCCGATTAGCACACTACTAAATGCTCATTACCTACAACCTGACATGACCCAAATCACAATCTCCAATTTAATATTACCCGATGATTTTACCACACCTGTGCCAACTATTATTCCCTCTGAAAGGGAATTTACAGGAGATTCCCTCAGCAAGCCTACGGTGACAAGGATACAGGTACTGTTAGTTTACCTTTCTATCACAAAACCTGTATACAGTACATTTACATTTGTAGATAACGGCACCAACTGTCCAGCCTTCTAATCCAGGCGACAGCACCTATCCCTAACCTAGGGTGAAATTTTCATAATTGTGTATGCATGTATTTATTTATATTTTGATTTATTCAGTCCGAAAACTTATATCGATCTGCAGAAGTAAGGTCCCCCCCCATTGTGGGGACCCTTTGCATTGCATTGTATTGTACTTTTTACCCGTTTCCACGTACACTTATACTTGTACGTACTTATGAAATTATTTGACGCAAACACACCCCCAAAAGTTTTTTAAATCTAACTTTTTATTTATGGATCTATTGCTGAGTCGGCTCTCAAGTGAACCGAAGGTCTGGAGGGACTCGCTCCTGGCAAACACAGCTCTGCTGCAGTGGAGCAGACTGATGTAATTACACTGTATAGTTATTGCAGGGATTTAGATAATGGTCTAAGAGTTTATTAGTTAAAAGAATCAAATGAGTCAGAGACTCATTTGATTCTTTGAGTTAAAATAATCCTGTCACCGAGTCCCTGCCAGGCTTCCTGCTCTGCTACATTGCTGCAAGCACCCTGTACACACACAGCTCTGCTACATTGCTGCAAGCACCCTGTACACACACAGCTCTGCTACATTGCTGCAAGCACCCTGTACACACACAGCTCTGCTACATTGCTGCAAGCACCCTGTACACACACAGCTCTGCTACATTGCTGCAATGCAAGCACCCTGTGCACACACACAGCTCTGCTACATGCAATACTATACCACCCCCCCCCCCCTCCCCCCCTCCCCCCCGACGGACTTGTCTGGAGACAGGGAGGCTCAGAGCAGGAAGCCTGGCAGGGACTCGGACGGTGACACGATTCTTTTAACTCAAAGAATCAAATGAGTCTCTGACTCATTCGATTCTTTTAACTAATAAACTCAGACGATTCTCTTAGTCCCTGCACGACTCACCCTGTGCTGTGAGTCAGTGCTGGACTGCTGGCTGCCTCTGAATGGTTGGACGGCAGGGAGGGGCGGGGCTAACTTCCACTGTCGGCTCCTATTACACTGCCTGCTGCTGCCTCTATGCTACTGAGTTTGTGAGTACAGAGAGGGAGAGGATCGCAGGGGATTTCAAGTTGTTCACATAGGAATATTACTATTACAGTGAGCGGGGCCCGGTGTTATGTTATTCTGGGACGGGCCCCCATCCCGGCCGGGCCCTCGGACCATGTCCGAAGTGCCCGACCGGTCAGTCCGCCCCTGGATAGTGACCACCGGTAACGGGGAATCATAACCTGATAAACGACTATGGTTACTACTTCAAAGTAAGGCAGCATGTGCTGCAGGCCTGCATGTGAGCTGACCCTGTAAAAGATTTAAGTTGCGGGCCTGCATATGAGCTGACCCAGTAAAATACTTGAGTTGTGGGCCTGCAGGTGAGCTGAACCAGTAAAAGATTTTAAGTGCAGGCCTGCTTGTGAGCTGAGGTGGAAACGACAAACCCAACTTGAATTTGATTGCTGCATTAATCTGCAGGTGACAGTGATACAGCTCCACAGATTGTTTCCATCTGCATCTTTCTAAGCAATCTGTGGCCTTAGTCT
Source organism: Bufo gargarizans (assembly GCF_014858855.1). Taxonomy (NCBI): domain Eukaryota; kingdom Metazoa; phylum Chordata; class Amphibia; order Anura; family Bufonidae; genus Bufo; species Bufo gargarizans. The sequence continues at coordinate 164,835,717 of NC_058081.1, forward strand.
TTTATCCAGACTCAGTCATTGTGTTACTATGTGGCCTCCTCATGCTGCCATCTCGACACCATGTCACCTTGCCACTCATTTTTAGCACCATGCTGCTGCTGCTGATGCTGCTTAAAAGGCCTTCAACTGATCACCAGGCCCACAATCTAATTAAGGTTTTACGCACAAAACCAAAGTAAAAAATCGATTTTTATAGGAAAAATTTATTAAAAACATTCTTTCCTGTATATTTAATTGTATATTAAATACAATGAAGAGGCATCCCGATACAACCTGTATATCACATAATGGAGGGCCTCATTCACATTGATTGTGGGCCTGTAGGTGAGCTGACCCTGTAAAAGATTTTACGTTTGGGCCTGCAGGTAAGCTGACCCTGTAAAAGATTTGAGTTGTGGGCCTGCAGGTGAGCTTACCAAGTAAAATATTTTATATCCGGGCCAGCTGGTGAGCTGGCCCTGTAAAACATTATATGCAATGGCCTGCTGCTGAGCTGACCCTCTAAAACATTATGGGCGATTGCCTCTGCTAAGCTGACCCTCTAAAACATTAGGAGTGAGGGCCTGCTGGTGAGCTGACGCTCTAAAAAATTATATGCGAGGGCCTGCTGTTGAGCTGACGCTCTAAAACATTATATGCGAGGGCCTGCTGCTGAGCTGACCCTCTAAAACATTAGGGGCAAGGGCCTGCTGCTAAGCTGACCCTCTAAAAAATTAGGGGCGAGGGCCTGCTGCTGAGCTGACCCTCTAAAACATTAGGGGCGATGGTCTGCTGCTGAGCTGACCCTCTAAAACATTAGGGGCGAGGAGCTGCTGCAGAACTGACCCTCTAAAATATTAGTGGTGAGGGCCTGCTGCTTAACTGACCCTCTAAAACATTAGGGGTGAGGGCCTGCTGCTGAGCTGACCCTATAAAACATTAGGGGCGAGGGCCTGCTGGTGAGATGACCCCAGGGGCGGACTGACGATTCTGGTGCTCGGGCATGGACCGAGGGCCCGCGGCCACTAGGGGGCCCTATCAGGGCCGTCTTCTGCACTCACATGTAATGGAGAGGTCTGACGGGCCCCGGCATGAAGTACAGTGACCATGCCGGGCCCTGTCAGAGCGCTCCTCAAACATGTATAATATGAGGCAAGGAAGCGGTGGGGGTGTTGGTGCAGAGGTAAGGGGGAGGGGGGTGGCATGCGGTGCGCACTCACACACCCAGTAGTTCTTGTCACTGCTGGCTGTTGTTTCAATAGCGAAGCAGAGAGCACTCTCTGTTCCCTGCTTCACTGTTCTTCTGAGCGCTCTCCCTGCTGGCCCGGGAATCGGCCTCCAGCACAGCCAGCAGTGTGATGTGAGTGAGGGAGTGCGTTATCAGGAAAAAAGGTAAGTATGTTTTTTTTTTTATAAAGCTGCAGACTGGGGGAAGCAACTACTTTGAGGGGGCTGTGGGCATAACTAATTTGAGGGGGCACATATCTGGCATAACTACTATGACGGGGCACATATCTGGCATAAATACTGTGAGGGGGCACATATCTGGCCATAACCACTGTGAGGGGGCACATAATCTGGCATAACCACTGTGAGGGGGCACATATCTGGGCATATCTACTGCGAGAAGCACATAATCTGGCATAACTACTGTGAGGGGGCACATATCTGGGCATATCTACTGTGAAGGGCACATATCTGGGCATAACTACTGTCAGGGGGCACATAATCTGGCATAATCACTGTGAGGGGGCATATATCTGGGCATATCTACTGCGAGAGGCACATAATTTAGCATAACTACTGTGAAGAGGCACATAATTTGGCAGAACTACTCTGAGTGGGCACATAATCTGGCATAACTACTGTGAGGGGGCACATAATCTGACATAACTACTGTGAGGGGGCACATATCTGGGCATAACTACTGTGAGGGATACATATCTGGCATAACTACTGTGAGGGAGGCAGATATCTGGGCATAACTACTGTGAGGGGCACATAATCTGGCATAACTACTGTGAGGAGGCACATAATCTGGCATAACTACCATTAGGGGGCACACTTCTGGGCATATCTACTATGAGGGGCACATAATCTGGAGACTGAGGGGCATTATGGGGGCTGGCTGAGAGACATAATGGGGGCTGAGAGGCATAATGGGGGCTGAGAGGCATAATGGGGCTGATGAGAGGCATAAGGGCTGATAATGGGGGCTGATGAGAGGTTTGATTGGGGGTCATTTACATTGGGGTCTGAGTTGAGGTCTGCTTTGAGGTCTTATTTACATTAGGGGCCTGATTGGGGCTATCAGCTGAGGTCTGATTAACATTCGGGGTCTGATTGGTGGTCTGACCTGAGGTGTAATAATTTTTTTTTCCTTATTGCCCCCCTCTAAATCCTAGGTCCCTCTTATAGGTCTCCTGAACTGCAGAGCGGTGCCCACTTCCAGCCTGAGCACTGATCCTGAGCCTGCTGAGGTCTTCAGAACTGTAAGTATTTACAGTCATTCACTGTAAGCTATATTATATATATTACTTGTTTTATGTGAGTAAGGGTGCTGGGTGGTTGGAGAAGGTAGAGGGGGATGGTAAAGAGAAATTCTGTACCAAGTGTAGGTGATGTGGGCGGTGCGATATGTGGGTGGAGCTGTATGTGGGTGTGACTTGAGGGTGGGTGGGAAACAGGGGCCAAATAATCTCCTATTGCCCAGGAGCCCCATGAGTTGTCAGTCCGCCCCTGGCTGACCCTATAAAAAAAATTGAGTGGAGGGAATATAGACAATCTGGATGAGGAGGAGATTCAACCATATACTCTTTTTTAGTGGTGGAGAAGGTGCATGGGAATACACTATAGTAGATTGAGTACATTATAAATGATAGATTGAAATTGCCTTTATGTTCATTTTTATCTGTCAGCCTGTCAGCATTGCCAGTGGACAAGCAGATACGCTTATCTGTTATTATGCCACCAGCAGCACTAAATTCATGCTTAGAGAAAAAGCTGGCGGCAGGGCAGGCCAGCACATCCAAGTCGGAGAGTGAAAGTTTGTGCCATGTGTCCAGCTTGGACACACAATAGTTGTAAGGCACTGAGGGATCATCACTGAGGATGCTGAGAAGGTCTGCTATGTATTCCTTCACCATCTTCCAAAACTTTTCCCTCCCTGTACCACTAGGCCGCGCTTCAGGGTAAGGTTGCTGGCGGGGGTCATGAAAGTGTCCCATGCCTTGGAGAGTGTTGCCCTGCCCTTGTTGGAACTGCTGTGTGTTCCCCTTGTCTCCCTTCCTCAGTTGCCTAAGTAAGTACGGACTCTGCCGACAGCGTTGTCAACTTTGCTAATTCTAGCAATCATATAGGAAAGTTTACTATAGAGACAGCTAAGTTTAATTCGCTATGCGATTATATTACTTTGCTTTTTTTAATAAATAGAATAATTATAATAATTATCAAGTATTATAATTATTCCATTTATTTTTAAAAAAAGCAAAGTGATATAATCGCATAACGAATTAAACTTAGCTGTCTCTATAGTAAACTTTCCTATATGATTGCTAGAATTAGCGAAGTTGACGAATAGGTAGCTAAAGCAAAGATAGAGAATACTTTGTTATCTTCGTTTTGAGGAATATGACGAATACATTCGTCATATTCGTCATCGTCGCTAATTCTAGATATTAAACCAATAGGAAAGTAGCCTTAAGTTACAATCGCAATACGCGATTATTTAAATCGCATAATAATCGCGATAACTAGAAAAATGACGAATAATCGATTTCGACGAATATGAAACGAATATTCTAGCAAATATTTGTGAATTTCGTCGAAATCAAATATGGCACCTCCCGCTCATCACTATTCTCTTTGTAGCGGGGGTCGAGAAGGGTGAACACCCAGTAATCCGTGTTATCTAAAATGAGTATAACGCGAGAGTCACTGGAAAAGCAGCCTAACATGAAGTCAGCCATGTGTGCCAGAGTACCAACAGGCAAGACGTCAATGTCAACATCAGGATGACTCTCCATCTCCTCCTCATCCTCTTCTGCCCATGCACACTAAACAGATGGAATTAAAGTTCCATGGGTACTACCCTCTGTAGCAGAGGCAGCTGTCTCCAGCATCTCCTCCTCCTCCTCTTCATGGTCCAATTCACGCTGAGAAGACAAACTGAGGGTGGAATGGCTATCACCTTGTGTAATGTCCTCCCCCATTTCCTTTTCTGCCACATTCAGAGCGTCGTTCTTAATTGTGAGCAGCGATCTTTTGAGTAGACACAGCAGAGGAATGGTTATGCTGATAATAGCATTATCACCACTAGCCATCTTTGTGGATTAATCAAAGTTTTTTAAAACCTCACAGAGGTCTGACATCAATGCCCACTCCTCGCTTGTGAATAGTGGCAGTTGACTCAAAAGGCGACGACCATGTTGCAGCTGGTATTCCACAACTGCCCTCTGCTGCTAACAAAGCCTGGCCAACATGTGGAACATAGAGTTTCAGCGCATGCTCACGTCGCACAACAGTCGGTTAGCTGGAAGCCGCAATCTCGGCTACAGCGTTGACAGACCGTCTGAAGCTATGGCCGACTTGCGGAAATGGGCACAGACGTGGTGCGCCTTCACTAGTAGCTCTGGCAAATTGGGGTAGGTTTTGATAAACCGCTAAACCACTAAGTTTAAGACGTGGACTAGGCGTGGGATGTGTGTCAGGTTGCCGAGCTCCAAAGCAGCACCAAGTTACAGCCATTGTCAGACACAACCATGCCTTGTTGTAGGTTCAATGGCGAGAACCACAGCTTGGTTTGGTCCCTTATATCCTGCCACAGCTCTGCTGTTTGTCCCCTTAACAGATCAACTTCAGCATGGTCTGTTGACGCTTACCCACAGCAGTGCTACACTGCTTCCAGCTAGTAACTGATGGCTAACTGCTGCTGGAAGTGGAGAAGGAGGCAACGGAGGAGGAGAAGTGGGGGTTGGAGCCAGTAATATAGCTGCTGGCAGAGACCCTGATGGACGTAGGCCCTGCAATCCTGGGCTTGGGTAGCACCTGTGCCATCCCAGGGTACAACTCACTCCCGGCCTCCACATTTACCCAGTGTGCTGTAAGGGAAATGTAGCGTCCCTGGCCACCAGCACTTGTCCATGTGTCCGTGGTTAAGTGGACCTTCCCAGTAACTGAGTTGGTCAGGGCACGGGTGATGTTCTGGGACACATGCTGGTGTAAGGCGGCCAGGCACACCGTGAAAAAAAGTGCCGGCTTGGGACTTCGTACCGAGGGACGACCGCCGACATCAGGCTGTGGAAGGCCTCAGTGTTCACAGGCCTAAATGGCAACATTTCAAGGGCCAGTAATTTCGAAAGCTGTGCATTTAGTGCTATGGCCTCTGGGTGGATGGGTATTTGCGCTTGTGTTCAAATGACTGTGTTATGGACATTTGGTCGCTGCGCTTGCACAGGGAAGTGGATGTTGTTGCTGATGGTTCATGCGAAGGTCCAGTTGCAGGGCCAGGGGCATCCGGGCCTGAGCCTTCGACAGGATTTAGTGACAGAATTAGACTTGGAAATGCACAGTAGCGTGTGTGTGAAGTTATTCTGAATGACCCTATGTGCACCTTGAATATTATATACCCTTTTAGGGATAGATTTCAAATAGCTCTGATATAGCAGAAACCACTAAATTATGAAATTGCTAAATTGGGAATTGTATTTCAACCCAGAACAAAAAATGTGCTTTGACGGACACTAAATAACTTGCCCAGCCACAACAGTACAGCGGTAACGACAGATTTAGCGGGATATAAATTTGAGGCCTAGTATTTAGGCGCTGGGTGACCGGTATGGATTTACTAACAGAATTAGACTTGGAAATGCACAGTAGCGTGTGTGTGAAGTTATTCTGAATGACCCTATGTGCACCTTGAATATTATATACCCTTTTAGGGATAGATTTCAAATAGCTCTGATATAGCAGAAACCACTAAATTATGAAATTGCTAAATTGGGAATTGTATTTCAACCCTGAACAAAAAATGTGCTTTGACGGACACTAAATAACTTGCCCAGCCACAACAGTACAGCGGTAACGAGAGATTTAGCGGGATATAAATTTGAGGCCTAGTATTTAGGCGCTGGGTGACCGGTATGGATTTACTGACAGAATTAGACTGGGATATGGCCAAAAAATAACCACACTATTGCTGGTTAAATGCACTTGGTGTGACAGCTTGACCAACCACACTACTGAGGGTTAAATGCACTTGGTGACGGGCGCAGCTTGCCCCTGATGTAGTATATGGCCAAAAAATGAACAGACTATTGCTGGTTAAATGCACTTGGTGTGACAGCTTGACCAACCACACTACTGAGGGTTAAATGCACTTGGTGACAGGCACAGCTTGCCCCTGATGTAGTATATGGCCAAAAAATGAACAGACTATTGCTGGTTAAATGCACTTGGTGTGACAGCTTGACCAACCACACTACTGAGGGTTAAATGCACTTGGTGACGGGCGCAGCTTGCCCCTGATGTAGTATATGGCCAAAAAATTAACAGACTATTGCTGGTTAAATGCACTTGGTGTGACAGCTTCACCCTGATGTAGGCTTTAGCCAAAAAACAACCACACCATTGAGGGTTAAATGCACTTGGTGACAGGCGCAGCTTGCCCCTGATGTAGTATATGGCCAAAAAATAAACAGACTATTGCTGGTTAAATGCACTTGGTGTAACAGCTTCACCCTGATGTAGGCTTTAGCCAAAAAACAACCACACCATTGAGACCATTGAGGGTTAAATGCACTTGGTCGCAGCTTGTGCTGGCGCACCACAAGACACAAAATGGCCGCCGATCACCCCAGAAAAAAGTGACTGACAAACGGTCTGGGCAGCCTAAAAACAGTGAGCAATTGAATTTCAGCAGCTCAATGATGCACAGCTGCAGATCGATCGATTAATCAAGTCCTTTGGAGGAGTTAATCTGCCTAATCTCGCCCTACTGTCGCAGCCGCAACCTCTCCCTACGCTAATCAGAACAGAGTGACGGACGGCGCTATGTGACTCCAGCTTAAATAGAGGCTGGGTCACATGGTGCTCTGGCCAATCACAGCCATGCCAATAGTAGGCATGGCTGTGACGGCCTCTTGGGGCAAGTAGTATGACGCTTGTTGATTGGCTGCTTTGCAGCCTTTCAAAAAGCGCCAAGAAAGCGTCATAAAAGCGCCAAGAAAGCGACGAACACCGAACCCGAACCCGGACTTTTACGGTGTCAGGGACACCCCAAAATTCGGTACGAACCCGAACTAGACAGTTCGAGTTCGCTCATCCCTACTCACAACCACACAAAGTATTGACGCGCAGATCACATAATTCACGGATTACACTGTTGACAGCAAAAATGTGGATAGATTATGAGAGAAAAATACTTTTTATCCCTATATCTTGGACTAACAACCAAACAATGTATTGAAGCGCAGATCACACAATTAACGGATTGCACCGTTGACAGCAAAAATGTGGATGGATTATGTGGAAAAAAAATGGTGTTTTCTGTATTATAATGTTTTCCCTATATCTATTGAAGCGCAAATTACACAATTCAAGGTTTGCACCATTGACAGCAAAAATGTGGATAGATTATGTGGAAAAAAAAGTGTTTTCTGTATTATAACTTTTTTCCTATATTTTAGCCTGACAACCACACAATGTATTGAAGCGCAGATCACACAATTCACGGATTTCACAGTTGACAACAAAAATATGGATAGATTATCTATTAAGCTTTCGAACCAGGTTAGAGGTCTAATCAGAACTTGTTTTGGAATATATTTAGATATGAATGCTCAGAGAAAGGATATCAATGGTAGATGAGACTTCACATTTGGAATCATGGATATAAGAGTTTCTACATCTAATTCCGATCCCTTCTCAATAAAGAGGGAAAGTACTGGGATCTCCAGTTTTCAGATGCCTATGGGAAGAGATTGTCTCAATTCTAGTGGGGCAGCGCTAATCAGATCTCTCATCTGTATCAGCACAAAGGGCAGAGGGACCCCCCTTGTGGATGCCTGAAACAAGTTCCATGTATCTGTAGTGGCCCTGACCATAGAGTTGGTTTGGGTTAGAGGAAGGTCTATTGGCCCTATTAAAAGTCTCCTAAGGGATGTCGGGAACTTATTAGCTTCCATATCTACCCAGTACCTATGTGGTGGTTGTCTAAACCAATCGATTATTCTGGATATAAAGATGGCTCTGCCATATAACAACAGAGAAATTCCTCTATGTTTTAAGGAGACATTGGCAGGTTTGATTTTAATATTATAGCAGATTTATCAACAGGGTAGCTTTTTTGGGGAATCTGTTGCCCGCTGCACTAGGTGAGAGACCAGTGCAATGTTCCAGGGGTGCATCAATATTTAAAAGGTCTCCTAATATGTTAATGATATTTATTTTATTTTTCTTTCTTTTTTCTAGACCTTATATATGAATAATAAACATCAATGAGGAGTGAATGTTGGGTAACAGCATCAATTTCTAATTTACAAACAGAAAGCCTATTCATCTACTCTATACAAAATGAAAGTACTGTAGAATGTAACTATGGTCTATATGTTTTTTTTTTCCAATTAAAACCCTTCTATCATTTAAGAGCCAATAGTGTCCATGTATCTTTCTAATGTTTAGTAAATCTAGGTGTACACATAAGCTGGAAGACAGTTCTCTTAATAAGATGCTTAATTCAGGTTGCTGTTGGATGATTGACAGAAGCGTTCATAAAGGGGCACCATAATTTCATGCAGTTCATCAGGTCTATCTTATCGACCATTGCCTGTTTGAAGCTTCTCCTGATTATCTATATAATATATTTTTAAAAATGGCAGAGTAGCTATTCATCTCCTTCACTTGCTTTGTTACATTTGCCTACAGCACAACATCCTATCCTAAGTAGGCTGCACTTGGAGGAATCATATCCATGAAGGTTCTGTCCTCTAGGGAATAATTTGACACTTCCACAATAAAAATGACCATCCTAGTCATTAAAAACGGTGCTAAACTGACTGGCAACCTAACATGGTTTTCACAATGAAAGAAATAGCATTAATTTAAAAAGCATGGCTCCCATAGGAAATGAGCAACAAGCTTCCATTGTAATCTCTCAATATCACCCCCTCCTCTTTGTCACATGCAGAATTAATGGAGAGGCTTCTTAAAAATCACACCAGAATATTGAATATACTGTGTTCCATTTTATTTAATTCTGACTCTACACAGAGATTAATCTTGTAAATCTGCATTTGAATGTAATTCAATTGGCATGACAAATTATGGTATAGAATATATAGTTTGATATGGTAGATTTTGGTATAGTACAATAAGGTATGCTGTATATGTTACAGTGTAGTATAATATAGCAATACCTAGTGTACATTTCTGCAGTGTAGACCAAGCAGCAAAAAGGATAATACATATTCTCTCCATAGCTCAATAGAGTCTAGAAAGTCGATAGAGTAGAAGAATATGGATACATATTTTAGACTCCATTGCCTTCTGTGGGAAGAGTAGATCTGTAGTACAGATCCATATTGTCCCCAAATAAGTCATTATGGATTTATTTAAACTCTTCAAAATTTTGTGTCTAAGACAAATGTATGTATTATAGATCTATATTTCTAAACTTCATTGGCTTAATTGATACATTAGATGACCAGGGCAGTTTAGAGTAAATGAGGACCTCTAATGTACCTATATGACTTGGACCCCACTTTTCACCCTATTGCAGCCACATGATCAAAACTGGCTAGATTCAGTAGAATCACTGAACAGCGAACAGTTGTTGTTGCAGTAGTATACATTTAATATGCAGTATATCTGCCATAGACTATAAGTCTCTGTTAAAACTTGTGACTTAAGGTTCAGGAGATATAAATCCAACACTGGCTAGTATGTATAGTTATATAGTTAATACGGTTGAAAAAAGACATAGTTCCATCAAGTTCAACTAAGGGATAGGTGGGAATGCGAATCCTAGAAGGAAGCGAGACTCAGATTTCTACACATTTTCATAGGCATTAATGTAATTTACTTTTAAGAATTCATCTAAACCCTTTTTAAAACTGTCCACTGTTCCTGCTGTGACCACTTTCTGAGGAAGTGTATTCCACCGATCTTCACAGTTCTTACAGTAAAGAAGCTTTGACGCTTCCGGAGACTGAACTTTTTTCTTCTCCAGTTGAAGGCAGTGCCCCCTTGTCTTTTGAGGGCATTTGACATGGAACAGTTTTTCGCTGTATTTTTTGTATGGTCCATTTATATATTTGCATAGGCTAATCATGTCCCCCCTTAGACGTCTCTTCTCAAGACTAAATAAATATAATTAATTTAATCTTATTTCATAACTAAGACCCTCCATGCCCCTTATCAGTTTAGTTGCTCTCCTCTGTACTTTTTCCAGCTGCAGAGTCCATTCTATGGACTGGTGCCCAGAACTGAACTGCATATTCCAGATGAGTGGTGATATTACATCCATGCCCCATGAGTCCATGCCTCGTTTAATGCATGACAATATCCTGGTGGCCTTAGAAGCAGCTGATTGACATTGTAAGCTGTTTTTAATCTACCATCTAAAAGGACACCCAAATGCTTCACTATAAGTGATTCTCCCAGTATTACATCCCCTAGGTCTAGGACATATGATGCATGGAGATTATTACTACCAAGATGCCTAACTTTACATTTATCCACATTGAACCTCATTTGCCAAGTTGATGCCCAATCCCTCAGAGTGTTGAAGTCATCTTGCATTTTATGCACATCTTCCACAGACTGCACAGTATTACATAGCTTAGTGTCATCTGCAAAAATTGAAATAGTGTTAATAATCCCATCCTCAATACCATTAATAAATACATGAAATAGTAGAGGACTTAGCACCTTGGGGTACACCACTTATAACCCGGGACCATTCTGAATAGGAATCATTGACCACAACTCTCTGGACACGGTCCTTCAACCAGTTTTCAATCCAATTACAAACTATACTTTCCAAGCCTATAGGTTTATAATTACCTGTGGAGGACCTAGATCTTATTTAGCATATGGGCACCACATTTGACTTGCGCCAATTACTTGGCACTGTACCCGTACCTAGAGAATCTTTAAAAATTATAAACAGGGGCACAGCAATGATTGGACGGAGCTCTTTAAGCACTCTTGTGTGTAATCCATCTGGACTGAAAGCCTTGTTCACATTTACTTTATTTAACTTAGCTTGGACCATATTTACAGTTAGACAACTGAGTATATTACTGGATGTAATAACAGCCCCAGCACCACAGATATCAGCTCCTTTCTCTTGTTTTATATATGCAGAGCTAAAAAAACTCATTTAATAACTCTGCCTTTTCCTTATCTTCAGTGATCAACCCCCCTTTATCATTATTTAGGGGACCTATCTGGTCAGACCTTGTTTTTTTTTAGCATTTATATATTTAAAATTTTTGGGGGATTTGTTTTGCTCTCTTTTGCCACCTGCTGTTCGTTTTGTATTTTTGCACATTTAATCTCTTTTTTCCTTTTAAGTCCTTTGTCAACTTCAAAGGCTACATCTGACCCCTCAGATTTGTGTTTTTAAAATCCAATTTTTTGGTTATTTATTGACCTTTTTACAGTAGCTTTAAGCCAGGGGGGGTTTAATTTTATACATTATATACTTGTTACCTAAAGGAATACATTTTTTAGTGCAATTACTCAATGTGGATTTAAAGCTCTTACATTTATCCTCAGTGTTATTATGTGAAAGTAGCTGCTCCCAGTCTGTGCCCTGAAATGCTGCCCTCAACCCAGGGAAATTAGCCTTTTTAAAATTCAGTGTCTTTGCTATGTCTGACAGAGTTTGCTTCTTATAGTTTAGGGGGAATATAATTATATTGTGGTCACGATTAACTAGTGTTTCTCGAACAGTACCATTTCCAACAAGCTCTGCATCATTAGAAATTACCAGATCCAACGTAGCATTGCCCGTTGGGGAGCCTAGTGGGAGCTTCTGCAAACTGGCCCACGAAGTGGTCCTGCAGCAAGTTGAGAAATTGTCTCCCCTTTGCGGTTGAGACAGAACCATGACCCAAGTCAATGCCTGGGAAGTTAAAATCTCCCATTTTGACCACTGTACCAGTCTGTGCAGTCCGCTCCAGTTGGTTATACAGTTGAGCTTCTATCTGCTCTGTGATGTTAGCGGGTCTATAGATTACACCAAGTATTATTTTTTCAGTGTTTATATTCCTTTGAACTTCCACCTATAAGGTTTTAACATCCTCAATAGAGATGAGCGAATTTCTTGAAAATTTGATTCAGCAGTTTCGCCGAATTTTCCCCCAAAATTGAGTTTGTTCCAAATTTATTTGTGCATAAAAAAATGGCTATTTCCTGACTGCAGAGAGCCTTTATTGTGGTGTAGAACACTCGGCCTTGCAGTAACATGCATAGGGAGTCTGCTGTGGTAGAGAAACAATACTGTGAGTCAGTATGACATGTAGATGACAGGCGTCACTCTTAGAATCACTGCACACTTCACTTATTTGGGCAGTTATGGGGCCAAAATTGACCAAATAACTCAAGTGTGAACTCAGGTCAATAGTAGCGCCAGGTATAAAAAAAAACGTGCAGAGGCCCAAGATCCTGGTATAGCATGAAAGAGTGCACTCCTTTTACACCAATTCACTGATTCTACATAGATTTCTACAGAAACTGTTCTATTACACGCTTATACAAGTAAATCGTCCCGTCAGAGTGGAGTGGGTGTCAGCAGTCAGTTTGTGTTGATGTCACTGATTATTTTGCCCTTCCTCTTATCTGTCAGAACAATAACCCCCAAAAAATGATTCCTGTCTGTGGAGCATCTGCCTTCACTCAGTCAGCATTTAGTCAGTAATCCATCAGTATTGCTAAAGCCCAAAAAACAGTAGTGGATCCAAAACAGAGAAGACACATGAATGGAATATTTGCATGTCTTCTGTGTTTTGTACCCACTCCTGCATTTGGCTACCAAGTCATAAGCCAATTCTGATGCAAAATAGGGACCATGTCATGCAGGCCTTACAGCTGTTACATAGGCAAGATCTGTTGTGAATCTCATTTTCCTTACTTTTGACAGATCAGAAGAAGGGTCAAATAAATGATTTCAGCCAGACCGAAAGGCAAAAAAGTGGCATAGTCATGAAGTGGGGAGGGTGGAAACAGAAAAAGAAATCCACATAGTTGCCCTATGACATAGTGGTGAGGTGGAAGCAGCATGAGGAGACCACAGAATGGCCCAATGACAGAGTGTGGAGGTGGCTGCAGCAGCAGCATCAGGAGGAGGCCACAGGGTGGCACAGTGACAGTGTGGAGGTGGCAGCAGCAGCATCAGGAGGCCAAAAATTGCGCAATGACAGAGTGTGGAGGTGTTGGCAGAAGCATTAGAAGGAGGCCACAGAGTAGCACAATGACAGTGTGGAAGTGGCAGCAGCAGCATCAAGAGGCCACAGAGTGGCACAATGACAGAGTGCGATGGTGTCAGCGGCAGCAGCATTAGGCGGAGGCCACAGGTGGGCACAATGACAGTGTTAAGGTGGCAGTAGCATCAGGAGACCACAGAATGGCACAATGACAGAGTGTGGAGGTGGCAGCAGCATCAGAAGGAGACAACAGAGTGGCACAATGACAGTGTGGAGGTGGCAACAGCAGCATCAAGAGGCCACAGAGTGGCACAATGACAGAGTGCAGAGGTGGCAGCGTCAGCAGCAATAGGCGGAGGCCACAGGTGGGCACAATGACAGTGTGAAGTTGGCAGTAGCATCAGGAGACCACAGAGTGTCACAATGACAGAGTGTGGAGGTGGCAACAGCATCAGGAGGAGACAACTGAGTGGCACAATGACAGTGTGGAGGTGGCAGCAGCATCAAGAGGCCACAGAGTGGCACAATGAAAGAGTGTGGAGGTGGCAGCGGCATCAGCATTAGGAGGAGGCCACAGGGTGGCACAATGACAGTGTGAAGGTGGCAGCAACATCAGGAGACCACAGAGTGGCACAATGACAGAGTGTGGAGGTGGCAGCAGCTTCAGGAGGAGACAACAGAGTGGCACAATGACAGTGTGGAGGTGGAAGCAGCATTAGGAGGATGCCACAGGATGGTACAATGACAGTGTGGAGGTGGCAGCAGCATCAGGAGGCCACAGGGTGGCACAATGACAGAGATTGAAGGTGGAGGCAGCAGCAACATCAGGAGAAGGCCACAGGGTGGCACAATGACAATGTGGCAGCTGCAGCATCGGGAGAACTGGGTGGTGAGGTGGCAGCAGCATCAGGAGACCACAGAGTGAAGAGGTGAGTGGCAATACCAGTACCAGCTGAGGATGATGGGTGAAAGAAGGAGCACTTGGCATCAGATGTGTGGCATCAGGCGGGTGGCAGAATCAGAATAGGTGCTGAGGCAGGTAGCCAGAAGAAACTGGTCTCTTTTGTCAAAGTGTTGGTGTGGCATTATGGATGATCTAGTCTGATGCATAAGGCATTGGTGGGTGGAAATCATGGCTAATCCACACCGGATTTATCTGGACAAAGGTTAGTCTCTCCTTCTTGGGGTAACTATGGCCTCCGCCGCACTAAACACCAGTAGTCCAGGGGATCTTCAATGTTGGGTGGCAGGGTGCTGTCCAAGTATGCCACCACCTGCTGGTTCAGGTCCTGCTCCAGGTCTAGGCGCTGCTGCTGATGAGTAGTTTCTTCACTAGGCGGGTGAAGAAAGCTGCTCATCAGTGACTCTAGACTCAAGATGCTGCTGATGGAGCTGGAACTGCTCCTACCCTCTCATCCTGCCACAGCAACCATGGCAGAGAAACATGAGCACAGAGGGCCCCCCAGTCAGACCTGCGAGAGGATGGACGATGGCGCTATTTGTGCAAGTGACTCGAAGGGACTCCCTGCCTCCATCTCCACTGCATACTGCCATGGTGTGTCTGGGTCTTCTGCCTCATCTTTCTCATTGCCCTTTAGCTCCTCTGGCTGCTTATGCTCCTCCTCTTCTGCTACCTGTGTAGAAAAAACACATATTTCTCTACACACTACATCTGTTCCAGGACATGAAGCAGTGGAATGACATTGTTCATCCCGTAGTTCTGGCGACTGACAAATAACCTGGCCTCCTCAATTGGCCTGAGAAAAACGGCAGGTGTCACGCATGAGCTACCATGCCAGGATTCAATTTCTTGATGACGGACATGGAGCAGTTCTTCCCCTCTATGACTCCGTTCTCCCAGGAAATGGACACCACCATGCCTTGCACATGTGTTATGCTGGAGGGGCACTGTGAATTGTCTCTGCAGTGGAGGCTTAGGACACGGTGGAGAATGAAGAGGCAGAGGGGGCATTGACAGAGGACAAATGGAGTGAGGATGTGGAGGCCGAAACAAAGTCACCTGGCCAAGTTGCTGGTGTGGCTGTGCAGCAACCTGTCACGGAAGGTGTACAGAAAACTAGAAGACACAAAATGAAGATCCGACTGACTGGATCCAAAACTAAGGAACAAAAGGGAGAGCCCTGCATCAGACCTGGCTCTCTCCCTAACTGCTCAGCCTATGCAAAAATCCCAATGGTAGATGATCGCATATCCTCGTACCTCGACTGTATAACACCTGAACACCCTATAATAGTGAGGGGACACGACCACCGGTTCCCTACACTAGATACGGAGGGAGTCAGGGTCACCTGGGATCCAGCAAACAGGAAAACACAAATGAACGAACAAAACTTATCTGTAGAAGACTCAGTAGTAGGATCAGCATGCACACACTCCAGGAAGTAATATAAACCGCAAAGTGATGCAGTATGGGAAGGGATTTAAAGGGATGCAATCAGTGCAATTACATGACTGCTGAGAGAGGCTAACGAGATGAGAAAATGAAAGCAAAACAAAAGGAACCTCAAGGAGGAGGTTCTGAAGGACATCTGCCAGAGCTTCTCAGATGTCTGGTGGTGACACAACCACATTTATCCAGTGGGCCGTAAAGGACATGTATTGTCCATGACCGTAGTTACAGCTCCACATGTCGGCGCTGCCGTACACTTTGAAAGACACCACAGACTCAAGGACTGGCCCACCTTCTGTTCTACATATGTGTGCAGGGCTGGTACTGCCTTTTTGGCAAAGAAATGACGGCTTGGGACTCTCCACCTCAGCACGGCACAAACCATCAGTTCTCTGAAAGGAGCATAGTCCACCACGGAGGGACTGCAGCACCAGCAACTTGGCCAGGAGCACATTCAGCTTCTGTGCCGTTGGAGGACTGCATGCAAACTGTTGTCTCTTGGCAATTTGATGATCGATTGCTGATGGAATGACTGACGAGGAGGCGGAGCAGGAGGAACAGGACCAGCAGATGAGGGGAAGGACAGACAGCTCTCTTCGGCCAAGGTGGTGGAGCCTTGACTGCCTGAAATCGGGGGCATGCCACTGGGTGATGCAGCGGTTGCTGCGGCAGGCTCGACCACCACATCGGAGCCATGGTTCTCTCAGGCCACTTTATGGTGATGCTGCATATGTTGACACAGGGTCATGGTGCCCTGGCACCCTGGCCACGATTCACCTTCTGCCCACAGATTCTACAAATGGCAATGTTCACCTCCTCCAGGGGCTTAACAAAAAACTGTCACACCGCTGAGTAGGTTATTTTACCCCAACACTCCGCACTGACTGACTGCTACCGCAGCTGCTTCCATGAACCCCTACACCACTAATTTCCTGGCATATAGGCTCCTGTGAAGCGGGTGGTCTACCCCGGATACATTTGGCTCCCGACCTCCCACTGCTGCCACCCTGCTGACTCCCGGACTCGCTAGCGACTTCCTCACTCCGCCGCTGCCTCAGCGGCAAGCTGCCACCCTCTTCTCCTGATGATGATAAAGCCCCTAATTCACCCGGTTTCTAAGTGCGATCAGCTATATAGAAACATAGAAACATAGAATGTGTTGGCAGATAAGAACCGTTTGGCCCATCTAGTCTGCCCAATATACTGAATACTATGAATAGCCCCTGGTCCTATCTTATATGAAGGATGGCCTTATGCCTATCCCATGCATGCTTAAACTCCCTCACTGTATTTGCAGCTAACACTTCTGCAGGAAGGCTATTCCATGCATCCACTCTACTCTATCATATCCCCTTTGTCTCGTCTTTCTTCCAAGCTATACATTTTAAGGTCCTTTAATCTTTCCTGGTAATTTTTATCCTGCAATCCATGTACTAGTTTAGTAGCTCTTCTCTGAACTCTCTCCAAAGTATCAATATCCTTCTGGAGATATGGTCTCCAGTACTGCGCACAATACTCCACATGAGGTCTCACTAGTGCTCTGTAGAGCGGCATGAGCACCTCCCTCTTTCTACTGGTAATGCCTCTTCCTATACACCCAAGCATATCATCATCATCAAGTACTGTCTGCACGTCACTGATGTCCTCCTCAATGGTCTCTGGGTCAGGAGCCAGATCGCAACACCAGCTCCCACGCCACTCTCCTCATCACTATTTGCTTGCCTACCGGGGGAAGTGGAGGATATATTCTCCACATCTTGGCTGGCTGTCCTCTAGCAGTTCGTCCTCACTGTATAGTACAGCTGAGACCACAGCATATAATACTTGTCTGGCTGATGGAAGAGAAAAGTACAGAGGCAGGTTGATGACAGGTGAAGGCACTGAGCCATGGGTTGTGTCTGACAAACCCACCGACTCTTGGCTGGGGGTGTCTGATGTCACTTGGGACAAAGTGGATGACCGAGTCTACCATTCAAGAACCGCTGGGTTGCTGGTGAAGACACGACCACTAGATGACACCAGGAGCTGAGACTTCTCGCTGAGACTCCTGCTGCCATGGCTCCTTACTCTGCTGCGACCTGTGCCTGATCCAGAAACATTTAGGCCTGTGCCACTCCCCTGTGCAGGGTCTCGCACTTCTTTGTCTGACATACTGTTAGATCAAATAATTAAATAAAAAGGAAATTAAAACACCCCAAAAAAGTCTGTACTTTTCTCCCTTCATCACGCAACGGCTAATAAGCCTTTTTTTTTTTACTAATACACGCCAAAAAAGGCTTTAGAACATATAACTGCACCAATGAACAGCAAATAGGCCCTTACTTTTTCCACTTATACACACCACAAAAGGCTTTAGAAGATTTAACTGCACAGCTGAAAGCAAATAATATATTTTTTTTGCCATTAATACCCGCCAAAAAGGGTGTAATTTTCTCACTTTACCACACAACGGCAAATACTTTTTTTGTGCCACTAATACACACCAAAAATGGCTTTAGAACATATATCTGCACTGCACAATGGCAAATATATATTTTTTGCCCCTAATACACGCCAAAAAGAGCAGAAATTTTCTCACTTCACCACAAATATATATTTTTTGCCCACTAATACATGCCAAAAAGGGCTGTAATTTTCTTATTTCACCACACAACTAGTGTTGATTGAGCACCATAGTGCTCTGGTGCTCGGGCCAAACACATCGGTATATGGGGTATAATGGAAGTCAATGAGAGAACCCGAGCATTAAACCGTGCTCCCCCTGCTCTGAAGAGGAGAGGGTGCCTGGTTCATAGGAAAAGGTCAGAAATTGATGGAAACGCCACCAAAATGGTTAGGGAACAGCATGGGGAGGATGTGTGTATGCATCTTGGACTCCCAGGTCGCTGCTGGGAACGATGTTGTACAAGTAGTACGCTACTTTTACAGACTGACAATAATACGCACAAAACCGAAGATAAAATCAATTTTAATGGAAGCATTTTTAGGAAACATTCTTTCCTGTATATTTACTTGTATATAAAGTGAAAGGGCTGCAAAAAATGACAAGGAATCGGCACTCCAATACACCCTTTATTACACATAAAGGAGGGCATCAAATACAGCCTTGAAAAATTATGATTGATGGCTTGCTGGTGACCCTCAAAAACATTTGGAGCAAGTGCCTGCAGATCTAACCATCTAAAACATTAAGGGCAAGGAACTACTGCCGTTTTGGTGACTCTAGATAACCTGGGGCCGATCGCAAGTCCCCGTGACGGCGTCGATCCATTCGGATGTCTGCCCTATCAACTTTCGATGTTATTTCCAGCGCCAACCACGGTGACCACGGGTCAGAACGGATCAGTTTGTATTATCTTTAACATTGCCAAAATGGATCTGTCTTGAACACCATTAAAAGTCAATGGGGGACAGATCCGTTTTCTATTGTGCCATATTGTTCAGTGAAAACGGATCTGTCCCCATTGACTTACATTGTGTGTAAGGACGGATCCGTTTGCCTCTGCATCATCAGGCAGACACCAAAACGCTGCAAGCAGCATTTTGGTGTCCGCCTTCAGAGCGGAATGGAGGCGGAACGGAGGCAAACTGATGCATTCTGAACGGATCCTTATCCATTCAGAATGCATTAGGGCAAAACAGATCCGTTTTGGACCGCTTGTGAGAGCACTGAAACGGATCTCACAAACTGAAAACAAAATGCCAGCGTGAAAGTAGCCTTAGCTGACCACTGAAAAAATTTACAGTGTTCAAAGCAGGCCGGGTTCCTTGAATACTTCAGCTATAAATAATGGAATAGGACTTTGGTTCTATTTTATTGGTTTTTGGAACTAGGGGCCATGATAAAGAGGGACGGCCAGGGGCATTCGTATTGTGCCGCTAGAGGTAAAATTCTTGGACCGTCACAAGACGAACCAAAGTGAAAGCATTTGCAAAGAATGTTTTCATTAATCAAAAACAAAGACGATCGGATACCATTGTAGTTCTGAACATAAACGATAAAGACTGGCGATCCGGCGGCAATATTTCCATGGCCCACCGAGCTGCTTCCAAGAAACCAAAGTCTTTGGGTTCCGGGGAGAGTATGGTTTGAAAGCTGACAAAGTACACTGCATGTCACAGATACATTTTTGAAGCGCACACGTTACACTGCAGATGTGGCCCTGGTACGGTCACTGTGAGAAGCGGACACTAATTACGGAAAAATTACATTTTATGTCACAGATAAATTTTTGAAGCGCACACATTACACTGCAGATGTGGCCCTGGTAAGGTCACTGTCAGAAGCGGACACCGTCTATGGAAAAATTACATTGTATGTCACAGATAAATTTTTGAAGTGCACACGTTACACTGCAAATGTGGCCCTGGTAAGGTCACTGTCAGAAGGGGACACCGTCTACGGAAAAAGTACACTGGATGTTACTGATATTTTAGGGATGCGCACACTTTACACAGGAGATGTGGCGCAGCTAATCTCACTGTCCGCAGCGGACGCCGTCTATTGAAAAAGTACACTGGATGTCAAAGAAATTTTTGGGATGCGCACACTTTACACAGGAGATGTGACGCAGCTAATCTCACTGTCCACAGCAGACACCATTTATTGAAAAAGTACACCGAATGTCATAGATATTTTTGGGATGCACACTTTTTACACTGGAGATGTGGCGCATCTAATCTCACTGTCCGCACTGGAAACCGTCTAATGAAAAAGTACAATGGATGTCACAAATATTTTTTTGATGCGCGCACTTTACACTGTGGCACGGATAATTTAACTGTCCGCAGCAGACACCATCCACGGAAAAAGTACACTGGATGTCACTGATATTTTAGGGATGTGCCCACTTTACACAGGCCTCTACCGGATTAGTCAGTGTGCAATTTAAGCTAGAAATACAGCTATAATTTTCAGGGTTTTACAAAAACACAATTTTTATGCAAAATTCACAATTTTACAGCCCTTGCTGCATCTGCACATGTGAAATTCAAGCGTTATATATACTGCTGCAATATTCTGTTATTAAAAAAAAAACATTTTGGGCAAAAAACTTAATTTTGCAGCCCTTGCTGTATCTGTGATTGTTAAAAACAAGTTTGAAATACTTTAATAATTTTATGGCTTTGAAAAAACACCCATTTTTGGCAATAACCTTCATTTTGGGCCTAGAAATACAGCTAAAAACACCCTTTTTGTGCAAAATACACAATTTTACAGCCCTTGCTGCATCTGCACGTGTGAAATTCAAGCTTTATATACTGCTTTCATATTCTGTTTTTAAGAAAACACCCATTTTAGACAAAAAACTTAATTTTGCAGCCTTTACTGCACATCTCATTGTGAGATACACCCTTTCGATACTGTGGTTCTATTCTGCTCTTAATAAAACACCAATTTTAGGCAAAAATCTTTAATTGCGGCCTAGTCTACATCTGTACATGTGAGATACACCCTTTACGTACTGTAGTTCTATTCTGCTATTAACAAAACACCCATTTTGGGCAAAAATCTTTAATTGCGGCCTAGTCTACATCTGTACGTGTGAGATACACACTTTAAATACTGTGGTTCTATTCTGTTATTTGAAAAACAGCAATTTGGGGCAAAAATCTTTAATTACGGCATAGTCTGGATCGGTACGTGTGAGATACACCCTTTTCATACTGTCTTTCTATTTTGCTATTAGAAAATACAAGTACAGGCGATAGTAGATTGGGTTGCTGACAGTGCCTCCAGTTCCTTCACATTGTTTCCCACCCAGTCTCCTGCTGAAAGATCAAACTTGGCACCTGCAACCGATGTCCATCAGTCTTTCACATCACCCCCTTGCAAATCAGCCAAGCAGTCTGAGCCCCAAGTCATGCAGCAGTCTTTACTGCTTTTTGATGACTCTATTAGCAGGGTTTCCCAGGGCCATCTCTTCCCAGAAGTGGAAAAGATTGAGTGCACCGATGCCCAACCACTGTTTCAAGATGAGTACATGAGAGGACCATCGCAGCACGTCTTGGATGATGACAAAATACAGGTGCCAACTGCTGGGGCTTTCAAAAGTGTGCAGACCGACAAGGAGGACAGTGGTGAAGACTGGGTGGAAGATGATGTGGAGGACGATGAGGTCCTTGACCCCACATGGAATCAAGGTCATGCAAGTGACCTGTGTAGTTTGGAGGAAGAAGCGGTGGTCGCACAGAGCCACTAGCACAGCAGAAGAGGGAGCAGGGTGCAAAATCGGAGCGGCCGTCCCATAGACAGTATGCCTGCTACTGCCCACCACAGCAATGGACCAAGGAGTTCCCTGGCAGTTCTTCAGACAAATTGCTGACGACAAGACATGAGTGGTTTGCACGCTGTGCAATCAGAGCCTGAAGCGACGCTTAAACGTTCTCGACCTGAGCCCAACCTGCATGACCAGGCATCTAAGTGAAAAGCACGAGCTGCAGTAGAGTAGACACCTCAAAAATCAAGAAAGTTCTTTCCTGCTTCCTCTTCTGCTGCAGTCTCGTCCTCTTCATCCACCTCTGGAGTGACAGTGCCACCTGCCACCCCGCAAACAGAGGATCTGCCAGCAACACCACCATCTGGGTCACCAAGCATCTCCACAATGTCCCACAGAAGCGTTCAGCTGTCCATTTTCCAAACACTGGAGCGGAAGAGGAAGTACCCCCCTACCCACACGCGATACCTGGCCCTGAATGCCAGCATTTAAAAATTACTGGCCTGTGAAATGCTGTTATTCCGTCTGGTGGAGAGTTTCAAAGGGCTTATGGCGGTGGCTGTCCCACAGTACGTTGTGCCCAGTTGCCACTGCTTTTCCAGGCAAGCCATCCCTTCCCTGCACAACCAAGCGGGGTACAAAATCAGGTGTGCACTGCACAATGCCATCTGTGGCAAGGTGCACCTCACTACGGATACGTGGACCAGTAACCACCGTCAGGGATGTTATATCTCCATAACAGCACACTGAGTAAATGCAGTGGCGGCTTGGCCTAAGGCGAATAGCAGTTTTCCGCATGTCCTTCCACCACTGAGGATTGCAGGGCGCTTCAGTTTGCCTCCTGTTGCTTCCTCCTCCTACTCCGCTTCCTCATCCTCTGCCACCTCCTCATCCGGTCAGTATAACACCTTCACCACCAACTTCAGCACAGCCAGGGGTAAACAACAGCAGGCAGTTTTAAAACTTATCTGTTTGGGGGACAACCCCCACACCCCGCAGGAGCTGTGGATGGGCCTTGAACAACAGACTGATGAGTGTTTGGTGCCAGTGAGCCTCAAACCCGGCCTGGTGGTGTGCGATAATGGGCAAAATCTCATAGCCGCTCTGAGACTAGCCGGTTTGACACATATCCCTTGCCTGGCGCATGTGCTGAATTTGGTGGTGCAGAGATTCCTTAAAAATTACCCCGATATGTCAGAGCTGCTGCATAAAGTGCGGGCCGTCTGTGAGCGCTTTCGCCGTTCTCACTCTGCTGCTGCTCGCCTGTCATCGCTGCAGCATAACTTCAGCCTTTCCGCTCACCTCCTCATTCCTCATGTGCGACGTGCCCACAAGGTGGAACTCCACCTTGTAGATGCTGGCCAGACTGTGCGAGCAGTTGCAGGCGATAGTGGAGTTTCAGCTGCAGCACGAACGGGTGAGTCGCTTTTCTGAACAGCACCACTTCACCACCAATGACTGGGCCTCCATGCGAGACCTGTGTTCCTTGTTGCGCTGTTTCGAGTACTCCACCAACATAACCAGTGCCGATAATGCCGTTCTCAGCGTTACTATCCCACTTCTATACCAACTTCAAAAAATGCAGCTTGCGATGATGGAAGAGGATGTGGCACAGGAGGAGGAGTAAAGGGATTATTTCGTAGGGTTTCCGGACAGTCATTCACAAGTGGCTCCGAGGGTCGGTTCCTGCACCAACAAACGCCAGGTACACAATTTTCCAGCCAGGGCACAGTTCTGGAGGATGATGAGGTGGAGGTTGAGGAGGAGGAGCTGAAGGAGGAGTAACCTTGTTCACAGCAGGGTGGCACCCAGACAAGCTCATGGCCATCACTGGTGCGTGGCTAGGGGGATACAAAAGACACAGGCGGTACACCTCCCACAGAGGACAGCTTTTCGGCTCTGGGCAGCCTGGCACACTGTCACGGATGGTGTTACAGAAAACTAAAAGACAACAAATGAAGATCAGACTGTCTTGATCCCAAACTAAGGAATATAAGGGTGAGCCCTGTAAAAGCCCTAGCACTCTCCCTGACTTCTCAGTCCATGCAAAGATCTCTATGATAGATAATTGCATGCCCTCGTGCCTCGACTGTATGACACCTGAACACCCTATAATAGTGAAGGGACATGACCACTGGCTCCCTACACTTAATACGGAGGGAGTCAGGGTCACCTAGGATTAAGCCAACAGGAAAACACAAATAAATAAAGGAACAGACTTATCTGTAGAAGCATCAGTTACAGCAACCAGCATGAGCACACTCCAGGAAGTTGTATAAACCGCAAAGTGATGCAGTATGGGAGGGGATTTAAAGGGATGCAATCAGTGCAACTAGATGACAGCTGAGAGAGGGAAATGAGATGACAAAACGAAAGCAAAACAAAAGAACCTCAAGCAGGAGGTTCTGAAGAACGTCTGTCAGAGATTCTCAGATATCTGGCGGTGACACACACATGAGCTATTACATGCTGCAGTGTCTCCGCAACGACCGCTGAGTTGCCCACATTCTAACTTGTGCTGATTACTAGGTGGCCAGGCTGCTGGATCCCCGTACCAAGGACAACGTACCATCTTTAATTCCGTCACTGGAGCGTGATCGTATCGTAAGATGCGCGAGTACAAGTGCACGCTGGTAGATGCGCTGCTGGTGGCATTCCGACCTGACAGCGGGGGCACAGTGGAAGCAGAAGGCGAAGGCAGAGGAGGAGGAAGAGGTTGCCAACGCAGCTGGGGCACCGCCAGCACCTCGGAAGGTAGGGTTAGCATGGCCGAAATGTGGAAAAGCTTTGTCAGCATGCCACAACAACCAGCACCACCAGCTGATATGGAACGTCTTTGCAGGAATCAGCATTTCACCAACATGGTGGAGCAGTATGTGTGCACATGCCTACACGTACTGAATGACGGGTCTGCCCCCTTAAACTTCTGGGTCTTCAAATTTGGCACATGGCCTGAGCTTGCTCTTTATGCCTTGGAGGACAAGCTCACGTTCATTAAAATGAACCAGGCATGGATCCCACAGGACTTTTCCGTACCTTGTGCAGAATAGACATGTATACCGGCCTTAACCAGACATTGTTATACTACAGCGCAATTGCTCTTTCTTGTATTTTGGATATTTCACACTCTTTTGGAGTGTACCCTAATTAAAAAAATAATAATTAAAACCAAAAACCAGTGTTGGCTACCTCGTCCTCCACCGCTGCTTCCAACTACACCACTACGTCCACCACTTCCTCAAACTCCTACTCCATATGGACCTCCACCTGTCACCACCAGACATCTGAGAAGCTCTGACAGATGCCTTTCAGAACCTCCTCCTTGAGCTTCCTTTGTTTTGCTTTCAGTTCCTCATCTCGTTAGCCTCTCTCAGCTGTCATGTAGTTGTACTGATTGCATCCCTTTAAATTCCTCCCCATAGTGCATCAGTTTGCGGTTTATATTACTTCCTGGAGTGTGTGTGCATGCTGATCCTACTTCTCAGTCTTCTACAAAGATAAGTGTTGTGCATTCATTTGTGTTTTTCTGTTTGCTGGATCCCAGGTGACCCTGACTCCCTCCGTATCTAGTGTAGGGAGCCGGTAGTCGTGTCCCCTCACTATTATAGGGTGTTCAGGTGTTATACAGTCGAGGTACAAGGATATGCGATCATTTACCATTGGGATTTTCGCATAGGCTGAGCAGTCAGGGAGAGTGCCAGGTCTGATGCAGGGGTCTCCCTTTTTGTTCCTTAGTTTTGGATGCAGTGAGTCGTATATTCATTTTGTGTTGTCTTGTTTCCTGTACACCTTCCATGACATTATAAACCGCCAAAACCGTCTCAAACATGGATCCGGTTTCACTTTTGACTGAACGCTTCCAGGGTCTTTCATTGGAGGTAGCAGATCTCCGTAAGACTCTTTCTCAGTTTCAAGTGACAAGTTCAGCTTGCGTTCATGGAGTTTGTTCTGAGCCTAAGATCTCGCTCCCGGATACGTTCTCCGGGGGTAGTGAGAATTTTGTACGTTTTAGAGAGGCTTGCAAACTCAATTTTTGCCTTCTTCCCCATTCCTCTGGTGATGAGGAACGGAGGGTGGGGATCATTATATCGCTGCTCAGGGGTAACGCTCAGTCGTGGGCCTTTTCGCTGCCAGTGGGGGCACGGCCCCTCCGTTCAGTGGATGAATTCTTTTTAGCCCTGGGTCAGATATATGATGATCCGGATCGTATTGCTTTGGCTGAGTCTAGACTACGTCTGTTATGCCAGGGTAAACAATCCGCAGAGATATACTGCTCAGAATTTCGGAGATGGGCAGCTGATACTGGTTGGAATGATGCTGCACTCCGAAGTCAATTTTGCCATGGTCTTTCAGAGGGATTGAAAGTTGCATTTGCCTTTCATGAGAGGCCTACCTCCTTGGACTCTGCCATGTCTCGGGCCGTTCGTATTGACAGGCGTCTTAGAGAGAGAGAGGAGAGATCACTCCTTCCTGTCATACTCAATCCCAGGACAGTGCAGTGGTCTCATTCAGTGCGCAGGGGTCTCAGTTGCTGTCAACCCCTTCTGAGCAGGAGCCCATGCAGCTGGGGTTGATTGCCTCTGACAATAGAAGATTCAGCCCGCATGGAAAGGTTTGTTTTTGTTGTGGAGGTATAACTCATTTGGCAAATGTTTGTCCCTCTAGGAGATTCAGACAGTCTTTTGAGAATAATAAAGAAACAAAAAGGAAAAAATCCTTTAAAAATGTTCCATCTGTTAACATTGGCAGGGTTGAGGCGGAAATTGAAGGTTTTCCGTTTGCTTGTAGTTCCCGTTTTGTCCTGCCTGCCAGGGTGGCGCTAGAGAGCAAGAACATTTTTTGTGAGATTTTTGTAGATAGTGGAGCAGCTGTCAATCTCATTGATAATCAATTTGCAATAACTCATGGTTTCCAGGTATGCACTTTGGGAAAGGATATTCCTGTTTTTGCTATTGATTCCGCTCCACTTTCTCAGAAATCATTAAAGGGCATAGTTCACAATATCCGTTTAATTGTGAGTGATGCTCATGTTGAGGATGTGTCATGTTTCGTCCTTAGCGGTTTGCCTACTCCTCTAGTGTTGGGGCTACCCTGGCTCACTAAACATAACCCCACCATTGATTGGCAAAATAAATGGTTGGAGTGACTTTTGCAGAGAGAATTGCCTCACGACATTTGTTTCTGAGGTTTCTACTAAGACTGTACCATCTTTTCTCTCTGAATTTTCAGATGTCTTCTCTGAGAGTGGAGTTCAGGATTTGCCCCCGCACAGGGAGTACGATTGCCCTATTAATCTCATCCCAGGCGCCAAGCAGCCTAAATCTCATTTATACAATCTCTCCCAACCTGAAAGGGTCGCTATGCGTGCTTATATCTCTGAGAGTCTGAGAAAAGGACACATACGACCCTCAAAGTCACCTGTTGCCGCAGTTTTTTTCTTTGTTAAGAAAAAAGATGGTTCTTTAAAACCTTGTCTGGATTTCAGGGAGCTGAACAGTATCACAATTCGTGACCCTTATCCGCTTCCTCTGATCCCGGACCTTTTTAACCAGATTGTTGGGGCTAAAGTTTTTTCCAAATTAGATCTAAGAGGGGCATACAACCTGGTTAGGGTCAGAGAAGGAGACGAATGGAAGACGGCCTTCAATACCCCTAAGGGCCATTTTGAGAATTTGGTTATGCCTTTTGGTTTGATGAATGCTCCAGACGTTTTTCAGCATTTTGTGAACAGCATTTTTTATCATTTAATGGGGAAATTTGTATTAGTGTATTTGGATGACATTTTGATTTTTTCTCCTGATTTCAAAACTCATAAGGAACACTTACGTCAGGTCTTGCTCATCCTGCGGGAAAATAAATTGTACGCGAAACTGGAAAAATGTGTGTTTGCGGTCCCAGAAATTCAATTTCTGGGGTTTCTTCTCTCCGCTTCTGGTTTTCGCATGGACCCCGAGAAGGTCTGCGCTGTGCTTGAGTGGGAGCTTCCTGAGAATCAGAAGGCGCTGATGCATTTTTTGGGCTTTGCCAATTATTACAGGAAGTTTATTTTGAATTACTCCTCTGTTGTTAAACCACTCACTGATATGACTAGAAAGGCGGTAGATTTTTCTTCCTGGTCGGTAGAGGCGCGTAAGGCCTTTTCTGATATCAAGGAGAGTTTTGCTTCCGCTCCCATCTTGGTACAACCTGATATTTCTCTACCCTTCATAGTTGAGGTTGATGCTTCTGAGGTGGGTGTGGGTGCGGTCTTGTCTCAAGGTTCCTCTCCTGCCAAATGGCGACCGTGTGCCTTTTTCTCAAAGAAACTCTCCTCCACAGAGAGAAATTACGATGTGGGAGATAGGGAGTTGTTGGCCATCAAGTTGGCTTTTGAGGAATGGCGCCATTGGCTAGAGGGAGCCAGACACCCTATTACCGTGTTTACTGACCATAAAAATCTAGCCTACTTGGAGTCAGCCAAGCGTCTGAACCCGAGACAGGCCAGATGGTCTTTGTTCTTTTCAAGGTTTAATTTTGTTGTCACGTTCTGCCCTGGGGTTAAGAATGTGAAGGCAGATGCCCTGTCACGTTGTTTTCCGGGAGGTGGGAATTTTGAAGACCCGGGTCCCATTTTGGCTGAAAGTGTGGTGGTCTCTGCTCTTTTTCCTGAATTGGAGGCAGAGGTGCAGGCAGCCCAGTCAGAGGCTCCTGATATTTGTCCTCCTGAGAGGTTGTTTGTGCCTCTCGCTTTAAGACACAAGATTTTTAAGGAACACCACGATACGGTCCTTGCTGGGCACCCGGGGGCAAGAGCCACAGTGGATCTCATCGCTCGGAGATTCTGGTGGCCAGCGCTTCGTAAGTCGGTTGAGGGTTTTGTGGCAGCCTGCGAGACCTGCGCTCGTGCCAAAGTCCCTCATTCATGGCCATCAGGTCCTCTCCTTCCCTTACCCATTCCTTCCCGTCCTTGGACCCATCTGTCCATGGACTTCATAACGGACCTGCCTCGTTCCTCGGGGAAGACTGTGATTCTGGTGGTGGTGATGGTTTTAGCAAAATGGTGCATTTCATCCCTTTTCCTGGCTTGCCCAATGCTATGACACTGGCGCAGGCATTTATTGATCACATTGTCAAATTGCATGGTAATCCTTCAGACATAGTCTCTGATAGGGGCACGCAGTTTGTTTCCAGATTCTGGAAAGCTTTCTGTTCTCGCTTGGGGGTTCGGTTGTCATTCTCTTCTGCTTTCCACCCGCAGTCGAATGGCCAGACAGAGCGCGTCAATCAGAATCTGGAGACATATCTCCGCTGTTTTGTGGCGGAGAATCAGGAGGATTGGTGTTCTTTTTTGTCCCTTGCTGAGTTTGCTTTAAATAACCGTTGTCAGGAGTCCTCTGATAAGTCACCATTTTTTGGTGCATATGGGTTTCATCCGCAGTTTGGGACATTCTCGGGAGAGGGGTCTTCTGGTTTACCTGATGAGGACAGATTCTCCTCGTCTTTGTCATCTATTTGGCAAAAGATTCAGGATAATCTAAAGAGCATGAGTGAGAGATATAAGCGTGTAGCAGATAAGAGACGTGTGCCTGGTCCGGACCTGAATGTTGGTGATCTCGTGTGGTTGTTTACTAAGAATATCAAATTGAAGGTTCCCTCCTGGAAGTTGGGTCCTAAGTTTATTGGGCCTTACAAAATCTTGTCTGTCATCAATCCTGTTGCCTACCGTCTTGATCTTCCTCAGACTTGGAAGATCCATAATGTTTTTCATAAGTCCTTATTAAAACCTTATGTTCAACCCATTGTACCCTCATATTTGCCTCCTCCTCCGATTATGGTCGATGTTAATCTTGAATTTCAGGTTTCTAGGATTGTGGATTCTCGTGTTGTCCGCGGTTCTCTCCAGTACCTCATTCATTGGGAGGGTTATGGTCCTGAGGAGAGGATGTGGGTCCCAATGACGGACATTAAGGCCACTCGTTTGTCTCACGTATTTTATTTAATGTAATTTCACTAATTTGTCTGTTACATTTTCTGGTGAAATTCACCAATTTTTGGGTGTGATGTATCACTGCTATACCTAGTAGACAGGTAAAAAAAAATCATTAATTTGTCTGTTACTTTTTCGGGTGAAATTCACCTATTTTTGGGTGTCATATACCACTGCTATACCTAGTAGACAGGTAAAAATATTCACTAATTTGTCTTTTACCTTTTCGGGTGAAGTTCACACATTTTTGGGTGTGATATACCACTGCTATACATAGTAGACAGGTAAAAAGAAATCACTAATTTTTCTGTTACATTTTCAGGTGAAATCAAACAATTTTTGTCTGTGATAGACCCCTGCTCTACCTAGTAGACAAGTTAATAAATTTCACAAATTTTTCTGTTACATTCTTGGGTTGACATTTTACAATTTTTGACGTCAATAAACCCCTGTTCTGCATAGGTGACAAGGACAGAAATTTTAAAAAATAATCCGGTCCATTGGTGGGTGACATTAACCCATTTCTGGCAATAAAAAAAGCCTACTCTGCATAGGTCACAGGGACTTAAATTTCTAAAATTCGTCTTTAATTGGCCCTTTCCTTCGATCCTTCTTCTTTAATAACTTTTCCCATATTTCCGCTCTATCAAAATAAAATTTCATCCATTTATCTCCCTTAGATGTGGTCTCTCTTTCTCACGCTCCGTCTCCGCGTGGAACCTTGATTCGCCGTTAACCGTGATCAACATGGTAGGCTCAGAAAAGAACATTGAAAGTTGATAGAGAAGATATCCAAATTGATGGTGGACGTCACAGGGACGTGCGATCAGGGAGAAGTTATCTAGAATCAGCAAAGCGGCCTCTCCTGTCTAACGTTTCCTAATCCAAAATACCGCAGTGACATTCCCTGTAATTTTAAATTAATCAGTCAAATAACAGGGCATCTTAAGAGTCCTGTATAGTTATTTATCGTCACTACCTCCTCGAGTCAAGAGTGGGTAATTGCCGCACGTCCCCTCCTTAACTTGGATATCATTTCATCCATTGACCTCCCTTGGATGTGGTCTCTCTTTCTCACGCTCCCTCTCCGGTGTGGAACCCTGATTTGCCGCTAACCGTGAGCAACAGAAAAGAACATCGAAAGTTGATAGAGCAGATATCCAATTGGATGGTGAACATCACGGGGATGTGCGACATGGTGGGGCAGTATGTTTTCACATGCCTACACGAACTGACTGATGGTTCTGCCCCTGCAACTTCTGGGTCTCCAAATTGCGCACATGGCCTGAGTTTGCCCTTTACGCCTTTGTAGTGGGTAAATGTAATTTTCTTTTTCTTCACTACCCTATTGAGTTACCATGCCATCCAGTGGTCATCACTCTGAACATTAACGCAAACTTTAGCTTTCCATTTTTGTCTTATTTTAGCGCATTTTATTTGTAATTGCAATCTTTTGAAAGTGACTAGCCCTTTGCTTATACTTTATTCTTCTTGTACTGTACTTTTACGGTGAGGTTTAATTTTGCTTGTGCTAAAAAGATAAGCAGATATCAATCTGTGAAATATATTTCTAATGATGCAATATGTAAAATGTAAAAGACATTTATGTACAAAGAACCAAAAGTTAATTAGAGAACATTAACAATGGCTATGTGAGTGATATCGGGTTAAGGATAGATAGATAGATAGATGCAAGTGCATGTGAATGAAATTGACCAATACAGTTTAGATGGACCTATGGCATACAGCTCCGCATAGCTGAATCATTGTTTAATGGTTTCAGGACATAACACTCAGCACCTGACAAATGAGACATTGTGGCCCTTCCATATTATATATGGGTTCTACTGGCTGAGGAACTGCTGGTCATCCTACCTACCTGACATCTTGGATCATGATGAATTGCCCCCAACTCCATCCTCAGATTGTTTTTTAACATTTAATTTAGTTTCTTCCTGTGCTTGGATGAACATGGCTGTGTTATGGATTTCTGCTCTAATGTACACCAGCAGGTTGGAAGAACAAACCTCAGCAAGCTGTGAAAATTAGAGAGACCGAATCAATACTGAAGGTCATGACCTCTGACTTGGATTCTCACTTTGGCTTCGAGTTCTCCCTTTAAAAGCATTGGACTAATTTTAATGCGAATCATATTTGTATTGTGAACAGAGATGCCATTAAAACCTTTTTATAACCAAATAAAAATGAGACATTCTAGCCCAAATCAATTAGTAGATATTGGAGAACATTTATGGGCCAGCAGATGAATGCTCTTCTATAACTTGCTTAAGATTAATAGTTGTAATGTATAGGTAAGATTAAACACAAATAAAGCAGCTGCCAGTTTGTCGTAAGGGTTCTTTAATTCTCAAAAGTAGGTGTTTTAACTTCTATTTGGTATTTTGGATGCCCAGCAAGGTAATTACATGTACTGTATATTTAACATGAAATGCTTTTAACAAAAAAATCTCAAACCCAATATAAAAAAAGGCACAATGGCAATTTTGAGTGATAATTTTGTCAGGAAACAAAATGTCAAAAAGAGTGTTAAAATTGTCCTTAGAGAGAAAATCAAGACAGCATGTAATGTCAACATAATATCATATAAGTCAGAGTTTGATGTCAAGATAATGGCAAAATTATGTCAAGGTACAAATCCATTGAGAGAGTGATCTGATGCTCCTGTAAAAGACAAAGCTGAAAACATTTTAAGAAAAGCTGTGGAGGTGACATTGGCATGTCAACAGAATATGTGGCAGTGAAATGCCAATGATCTGATGATCCTATGTAAAATAATTAATACATACATATGACGTGAAGCCATACTATAACTGCAAGCTCAATCATTTTAGAATTCAGTCGAGATGAGCAAATTGTACATTTTTGAAAATAAACCCAAATTTTTCAAAACGTTCTGATTCTAGCTAACCAGAATTTTGCGTGATTAGATTTTGGAGAATTTAGTTGAAAGAGAGAGAGAGAGAGAGAGAGAGAGAGAGAGAGGAGGGGGGGGGGGGGAGGGAGGATTAGAGACTTTCCCAGGTAATCAGACTTCTTTTGATTTGGGTTGAATTTACTCAGACCCAAATTTAATTGGATGGCTGATTCAGCCAAATCAGACCAGCATCAAATTTTAAGAAATTTGCTTATCTCTAATTTCATGCTTATATGATTCAATCAATAATATATGCAGGTGCACAGGTTACATATATGATAAGTCTGTCTGCTCTTGTCTGGGTGGGGATAAAAAGGTCTTTCTGGTTAAAAAATATCCCTATTAAGAAATTTTTAAATTAAACATAGATGTTTTCCATTCAGGAACCTCATGTATAGACCAAAGGTGAAAATGCTACAAAAACATTTCTTGCTCTGAACACTTGCTGCTGGTTTTAACTTCAGATTAAAGGAGATGTACAGTGCAAAAATATTGATGACCTATTCTCAGGATAGCTCATCAATATCAGATCGGGGCAGGTCCGATTCCCAGCGATCAGAGGTAGCAGTGCTCTCGCAAGCACCACTGCCGTTTTCGCTTCAAAATTACCTGTGTATAGTCCTATTTGTAGAGGCAGCACAGTGTAATTACAACTGCTTGTCCCATTGAAGTGGATGGGAGGAGCAGTTGTAAATATACTGCACCGCTTCTGCAAATGAGATGGTGCATAAGTAATTTTGAAGAGGAGGCAGCGCTTGCATGACTACTGCATTCTCTTCCTAAAGCTGATCAACGGAAGTGCTGGGAGTCAGACCCCCACTGATATGATATGGATGTTAGAAATATCTTTGCACTGCACAACCCCTTTAAAGTCGATCAAGTGGGTCGATTACATGTATTTATATGCATACTGCAGCATATGAACAAAACAAAGCTTATCATCCCTCACACTGGTCCCTGTACCATAATCTAAATCCTATATTAACCTATCAAAATATTTGTGTAGTGTAGACAAGACCCCCCACAGGGAATAACATACAAACAACTTGCAGATGTTTTCCTTGGTCAAATTCAAACCCCGTACACCAGTAGTGATGAGCGGCATAGGCAATATTCTAATTCGCAATATTCTGTGAATTTGTGGACGAATATTCGCCATAAATCCGCAAATTTGAGAATTTGTGATCTTGGGTCATTGTTTACTTGATAGTGAAAATCGATAAATTTGCGATTAGAATATTCAACACTATTCGCAAATACGAATATATAGCACTATATTCTAAATATTAGCAAATTCTCAAAGTCGCGATATTCACAATTAAAATTCGCAATTCGAATATCTGTAAAGCACAGTCCTAAAGGGGTTTTCTTAGACTTTTATATCTGATGGGAGAGGGTGCAACACACAGGATCCCCGCTGATCAGCTCTTTGAGAAGGCACTGGCATTTGCAGTAGTACCATAACCTTCTCTTAGATTACTAAGCACAGGGCTTGGTACTGCAGCTCAGCCCCATTCCATCAATAGGGCTGAGCTGCGCTTAGGCCATGTGACCAATGAGCGTGACTTCACATGGCCTAGGCCAGTGATGGCTTACCTCCTGCACTCCAGCTGTGGTGAAACTATGACTCCCAGCATGCTCCATTCCATTCATGTAGTTCTGAGAACAGCCAAGCAAGGGGACATCTTGGGAGTCGAAGTTTTACCACAGCTGGAGTGCTGGAAGTTAGGCATCACTGACTTAGGCAAAGCTGTGAAAAGGCCACAGCACTACAGAGAGTGTCAGTACCTTTCCAAAAAGCTGATTAACGGAGTTGTCGGAGCCCCATCGATAGGATGCTGATGACCGATCAGGAGGATAGGTCATCAGTATAAAAGTCTGGGAAAACCCCTTTAAACACTGAGCCATCATGCCACACGCAACATTTTGGTAAACTTTTCATACTTTATACAATTTTTGGCCAATTATAAATCAATTCATCGAGGAATCTCCAACTTGCTGTAAAAAAGTAATGGAAATTATTGGCACAAGACACTACAATGTAGAAAGCATGCATTAGCAGAGATTTAAAATTTTCATTTTTTTCTGTAGTTTAATAGAAATTCATGTTGATGACATCTGGAGTGCAAAAGTTCTCCTTATATGCGGAGCTTGTACATGCATCAGAGATAACTGCAGTATAATGAAAACATTAAATTGCTGGAGACGTCAATAAGAGTCCTGGATCCTAAAAGTATCCTTATTCTCATTTATTGTAAGATATCATTGATTATCTTTTTATGTAACATATCATTCTAATGTAGACAATATCTTAAAAAGTTATGAATAGGAATGTGATAAATATGTTGGTTATTCAAAAACAGTAGTAAATATTGGATATGAGTCCTCAATAATGATAGGCTGAACTTTGAAGTTAAAGAGGTTTTCCGAGACTTACTAGATAGGTCATCAGTATCCGGTCAGAGAAGATCTGACACCAGAAACCACCACTGATCAGCTGTTTGAGAAGGCAGTGACGCTATGGTACCACAAATATTAGGAAACTACAACTCCCAGCAAGCTCCATTCACTTCTATAGTAGTTTTGAAAACTGCCAAGCAATTGTGCACCCTGAGAAATTAAAAAAAAATGTGTTTTCTATGACTATTGACCTTAATAGATAATATTTTCTAATGGGAGTCCCTTTAAGTACAAATGAGTATAACATTTTTCTCAATTTTTCCATTGACCATATAAAGCTAAACCCACAGAAACCACACCAAGCAAAACATACAAAAGAAAATATTGAGAGGGGGAAAAAAAAACATATTTCAGGATTTAGCTTCAGTCTGGTGTAATAAATTAATAAAATGTACAATTATAGATTCAACAAAGTTCTGTCATAATATAGTTATCAAGTTTTATTTTGTCTTGTGAAAAGATTCACAAGCATCGCAATGGCTAGTTAACAGCGAGTAAGTTTATATTCTACTGCACAAGCTTTCAGTGCAATAGGTGTGAGGTGTGTACACAAAAATGAGGACTTGATGGGGTCAGGGTGTCAGTCACCGCTTCATATACACTAATAAGTCCGGTGTCCCACATGTACATCAGCACCGGCTGACAGCTGTCTCTAGAAAGGTAAAGCAGGTTAGAGGTTATGGAGCATGAATGAATGGGGTTGTTTTAAGGAGCAGTCTGCGAGACACTTTGTGAAAAATAAGAAATATACTCATCTCCTAACATGCTGGAAAATCGCTTCTGACACATGATGTAGTCACCAAACATGGCCTGAGTTCAGTTAAGTCATATTTGTCTTTCATAGACAGAGGTATCTACCCTGATTACATAGCTTACAGTCAGTGTTTCTGCTAGGATTTCACAAGTAACAAATGTTTTAAAGAAGTTTCTGTGACTGAAACCGTTTCATTCATCTGAATAGGTTTGCAGAAATCTCTGAGGTTTCCTTTAAAACAGCCCCATTTAGATGAATAGAATTGATTTTCAGTCACAGAGATTTCTCAACAAAATCTGCTACGTGTGAATACAACCTAATGCTGGCTCCACCTATATTAGTTGTGTTTGGTCAGACATTTTATGTTGGAGCAAGACACAAGTGATGGCATGTTTGAACACTTTGGGGGAGATTTATCAAAACTAATGTAAAGGAGAATTGGCTATAGCAACCAATCAGATCCCACCTTTCATTTTCCAAAGGGAATCTGCAAAATGAAAGGAGGAATCTGATTTGTTGATATGGGCAACTAAGCTAGTTTTCCTTTACACCAGTTTTGATAAATCTCCCCCTTTGTGTACCAGTCCGACATCTATTGCCTGAAAGCACCAGACAGAAAAAAACACTGCATACTGCGTTTTTCTGTCAGATGCTAAAAATGATGTGATGGATGCCAATAACAATTCCATAGAAGAAAATGGGATCAGTTCCAGCATCAGTTCCCCCTGGTATGGTACAGAAATTACAACAAATGGTTGGATATATGGAATCCAGATGAAGTCTGCAACAAAGTATAGTATGCAGCTAGTAAATTGGGGTTCCAAACACCTCAATCACATGCAGGGAGACAAGTTGTATGGGGAAATGTGAGTTCTTGTCCAGATAAAATTTAATTAAAGACAAAAGTTGCAGCAATTGCCCATAGCAGGGTCCCATATGGTGTCAAGATGATTAAAAATGAAATCATGACAATACCACAGCTTATACAATAACCTATGTGCTAAATACATCACAGGAACCTTGCCCATGCAACCATCAAAACAGAATATGACCGCGTCACCACGGAGCCTTAAGTCTGTATTACAAAGGCAGATTTTCTGCCAGATGATCGCTAACAAGCATTCATACTAACACTCATTAGCGATCATCTGGCAGTGTAATACTGCCACTGATTACCTGATGAAGGAGCAAAAGCTTGTTCATCGGCAATCCAAATCTTTTGACAGGTTTAAAAATTATCATTTGCAGGCGGCAGATCATGGTGTCTGATCACGATCTGCTGCTGGCAAACAATGATTCAGTGTAGGGAAGAGCATTGGTATAGCAATCTCTACTCCCTATACTGTGGAGAAGATTGTTGCATGTAATAGCTGCAGTCTTCTCCACTAGAGAGTAGGGAATTGCTGTCAAGGAACGCTAAATTCCCGACAATCGCCTACAGAATCGGGCTGTCTAATACAGCCTTTACTTTGTATACATTGGGCTCATATAAGATTAGCCATCTAATATGAACATATAAGCATGAACTTGACATTTGACTT
Organism: Bufo gargarizans; assembly: GCF_014858855.1. Taxonomy (NCBI): domain Eukaryota; kingdom Metazoa; phylum Chordata; class Amphibia; order Anura; family Bufonidae; genus Bufo; species Bufo gargarizans. The sequence goes on from NC_058081.1 coordinate 164,873,407, forward strand.
GTAATAATAATAATCATAATAATGACCTCATGACAATGCCATGTGCGAAATGTACATCAAGGTTTTCTTCTGACCCTCTGATCCATGCTCCCTCAACATGTCTACTGGTGGGTAATTATTTTTATATTGCTATACTATGGTGAAACCTTTTGGGTCTTTCTCCCTTTAGTTCTACAGTGATTTAGGAGTGAGGGGGATTTATTTCCCCTATATAAGTATATTGGTATACTGATGTGTGTTAGGTCCTTTGGGTTATATTGCATTACTATTGTATTGTTGCTCACATTTGAGTAGGCATGTGATACCAGGTTTTGGGGGGGAACGGTGTGACAAGGAGGGTCTTACACTCAGTACAGAATTTCATTCATATTATTCCATTATCTTATGTTCTTGGTCCCATATATCATGCAGTTTTATTAGTCTATTATTGTATGTTTCAATAAAACCTGAATTTTTATCCATACCATACTTTATAGGAGTGAGTCCTTTATTCCCTTAGCGAGCTTGTTGTAGGTTATACAGTTGCAAGAAAAAGTACGTGAACCCTTTGGAAGGATATGGATTTCTGCACAAATTGGTCATAAAATGTGATCTGATCTTCATCTAAGTCACAACAATAGACAATCACAGTCTGCTTAAACTAATAACACACAAATAATTAAATGTTACCATGTTTTTATTGAACACACCATGTAAACAGTCACAGTGCAGGTGGAAAAAGTATGTGAACGCTTGGATTTAATAACTGGTTGAACCTCCTTTGGCAGCGATAACTTCAACCAAACGTTTCCTGTAGTTGCAGATCAGATGTGCACAACGGTCAGGAGTAATTCTTGACCATTGCTCTTCCTCAGTTCAGCAATATTTTTGGGATGTCTGGGGTGAATCGCTTTCTTGAGGTCATGCCACAGCATCTCAATCGGGTTGAGGTCAGGACTCTGACTGGGCCACTCCAGAAGGCGTATTTTCTTCTGTTTAAGCCATTCTGATGTTGATTTACTCCTATACTTTGGGTCGTTGTCCTGTTGCAACACCCATCTTCTGTTGAGCTTCAGCTGGTGGACAGATGGCATTAAGTTCTCCTGCAAAATGTCTTGATAAACTTGGGAAATCATTTTTCCTTCGATGATAGCAATCCGTCCAGGCCCTGACACAGCATAGCAGCCCGAAACCATGATGCCCCCACCACCATACTTCACAGTTGGGATGAGGTTTCGATGTTGGTGTGCTGTGCCTCTTTTTCTCCACACATAGTGTTGTGTCTTTCTTCCAAACAACTCAACTTTAGTTTCATCTGTCCATAGAATATTTTGCCAGTACTGCTGTGGAACATCCAGGTGCTCTTGTGCAAATTGTAAACGTGCAGCAATGTTTTTTTTGGGACAGCAGTGGCTTCCTCTGTGGTAACCTCCAATGAAATTTATTCTTGTTTAGTTTTTTACGTATCGTAGATTCACTAGCGGATGTTAGTTGTGTTCTTGCAGTCATCTTTACAGGACGGACACTCCTAGGGAGAGTAGCAGCAGTGCCGAACTTTCTCCATTTATAAACAATTTGTCTTACCGTGGACTGATGAACAGCAAGGCTTTTAGAGATATTTTTATAACCCTTTAAAGCTTTATGCAAGTCAACAATTTTTAATCGTAGGTCTTCTGAGAGCTCTTTTGTGCAATCAGGCAATGCTTCTTGTGAAAAGCAAACCCAGAACTGATGTGTGTTTTTTATAGGGCAGGGCAGCTGTAACCAACACCTCCAATCTCATCTCATTGATTGGACTCCAGTTGGCTGACACCTCGCTCCAATTAGCTCTTGGAGATGTCATTAGTCTATGGGTTTACATACTTTTTCCCCCTGCACTGTGAATGTGTACATGGTGTGTTCAATAAAAACATGGTAACATTGAATTATTTGTGTATTATTAGTTTAAGCAAACTATGATTGTCTATTGTTGTCACTGAGATGAAGATCAGATCACATTTTATGACCAATTTGTGCAGAAATCCATATCATTCCAAAGGTTTCACATACTTTTTCTTGCAACTACAGGTCCTTCTAAAAAAAATTGCATATTGTGATAAAGTTCATTATTTTCTGTAATGTACTGATAAACATTAGACTTTCATATATTTTAGATTCATTACACACAACTGAAGTAGTTTTAAGCCTTTTATTGTTTTAATATTGATGATTTTGGCATACAGCTCATGAAAACCCAAAATTTCTATCTAAAAAAATTTGCATATTTCATCCGACCAATAAAAGAAAAGTGTTTTTAATACAAAAAAAGTCAACCTTCAAATAATTATGTTCAGTTATGCACTAAATACTTGGTTGGGAATCCTTTTGCAGAAATGACTGCTTCAATGCGGCGTGGCATGGAGGCAATCAGCCTGTGGCACTGCTGAGGTGTTATGGAGGCCCAGGATGCTTCGATAGCGGCCTTAAGCTCATCCAGAGTGTTGGGTCTTGCGTCTCTCAACTTTCTCTTCCCAATATCCCACAGATTCTCTATGGGGTTCAGGTCAGGAGAGTTGGCAGGCCAATTGAGCACAGTAATACCATGGTTAGTAAACCATTTACCAGTGGTTTTGGCACTGTGAGCAGGTGCCAGGTCGTGCTGAAAAATAAAATCTTCATCTCCATAAAGCTTTTCAGCAGATGGAAGCATGAAGTGCTCCAAAATCTCCTGATAGCTAGCTGCATTGACCCTGCCCTTGATAAAACACAGTGGACCAACATCAGCAGCTGACATGGCACCCCAGACCATCACTGACTGTGGGTACTTGACACTGGACTTCAGGCATTTTGGCATTTCCCTCTCCCCAGTCTTCCTCCAGACTCTGGCACCTTGATTTCCGAATGACGTGCAAAGTTTGCTTTCATCCGAAAAAAGTACTTTGGACCACTGAGCAACAGTCCAGTGCTGCTTCTCTGTAGCCCAGGTCAGGCGCTTCTGCCGCTGTTTCTGGTTGAAAAGTGGCTTTACCTGGGGAATGCGGCACCTGTAGCCCATTTCCTGCACACGCCTGTACAGGGAGTGCAGAATTATTAGCAAGTTGTATTTTTGAGGATTAATTTTATTATTGAACAACAACCATGTTCTCAATTAACCCAAAAAACTCATTAATATCATAGCTGAATATTTTTGGAAGTAGTTTTTAGTTTGTTTTTAGTTTTAGCTATTTTAGGGGGATATCTATGTGTGTGCAGGTGACTATTACTGTGCATAATTATTAGGCAACTTAACAAAAAACAAATATATACCCATTTCAATTATTTATTTTTACCAGTGAAACTAATATAACATTTCAACATTCACAAATATACAATTCTGACATTCAAAAACAAAACAAATCAGTGACCAATAAAGCCACCTTTCTTTGCAAGGACACTCAAAAGCCTGCCATCCATGGATTCTGTCAGTGTTTTGATCTGTTCACCATCAACATTGCGTGCAGCAGCAACCACAGCCTCCCAGACACTGTTCAGAGAGGTGTACTGTTTTCCCTCCTTGTAAATCTCACATTTGATGATGGACCGCAGGTTCTCAATGGGGTTCAGATCAGGTGAACAAGGAGGCCATGTCATTAGATTTTCTTCTTTTATACCCTTTCTTGCCAGCCACGCTGTGGAGTACTTGGACGCGTGTGATGGAGCATTGTCCTGCATGAAAATCATGTTTTTCTTGAAGGATGCAGACTTCTTCCTGTACCACTGCTTGAAGAAGGTGTCTTCCAGAAACTGGCAGTAGGACTGGGAGTTGAGCTTGACTCCATCCTCAACCCAAAAAGGCCCCACAAGCTCATCTTTGATGATACCAGCCCAAACCAGTACTCCACCTCCACCTTGCTGGCGTCTGAGTCGGACTGGAGCTCTCTGCCCTTTACCAATCCAGCCACGGGCCCATCCATCTGGCCCATCAAGACTCACTCTCATTTCATCAGTCCATAAAACCTTAGAAAAATCAGTCTTGAGATATTTCTTGGCCCAGTCTTGACGTTTCAGCTTGTGTGTCTTGTTCAGTGGTGGTCGTCTTTCAGCCTTTCTTACCTTGGCCATGTCTCTGAGTATTGCACACCTTGTGCTTTTGGGCACTCCAGTGATGTTGCAGCTCTGAAATATGGCCAAACTGGTGGCAAGTGGCATCTTGGCAGCTGCACGCTTGACTTTTCTCAGTTCATGGGCAGTTATCTTGCGCCTTGGTTTTTCCACACGCTTCTTGCGACCCTGTTGACTATTTTGAATGAAACGCTTGATTGTTCGATGATCACGCTTCAGAAGCTTTGCAATTTTAAGAGTGCTGCATCCCTCTGCAAGATATCTCACTATTTTTGACTTTTCTGAGCCTGTCAAGTCCTTCTTTTGACCCATTTTGCCAAAGGAAAGGAAGTTGCCTAATAATTATGCACACCTGATATAGGGTGTTGATGTCATTAGACCACACCCCTTATCATTACAGAGATGCACATCACCTAATATGCTTAATTGGTAGTAGGCTTTCGAGCCTATACAGCTTGGAGTAAGACAACATGCATAAAGAGGATGATGTGGTCAAAATACTCATTTGCCTAATAATTCTGCACTCCCTGTACACGGTGGCGCTGGATGTTTCTACTCCAGACTCAGTCCACTGCTTCCGCAGGTCCCCCAAGGTCTGGAATCGGTCCTTCTCCATAATCTTCCTCAGGGTCCGGTCACCTCTTCTCGTTGTGCAGCGTTTTCTGCCACACTTTTTCCTTCCCACAGACTTCCCACTGAGGTGCCTTGGTACAGCACTCTGGGAACAGCTTATTTGTTCAGAAATTTCTTTCTGTGTCTTACCCTCTTGCTTGAGGGTGTCAATGATGGCCTTCTGGACAGCAGACTGGTCGGCAGTCTTACCCATGATTGCGGTTTTGAGTAATGAACCAGGCTGGGAGTTTTTAAAAGCCTCAGGAATCTTTTGCAGGTGTTTAGAGTTAATTATTTGATTCAGATGATTAGGTTAATAGCTCGTTTAGAGAACCTTTTCATTATATGCTAATTTTTTTAGATAGGAATTTTGAGTTTTCATGAGCTATATGCCAAAATCATCAATATTAAAACAATAAGGCTACTTTCACACTTGCGGCAGTGTGATCCGGCGGGCAGTTCCGTCGTCGGAACTGGCCGCCGGATCCGCCGATCTGCTGCTGCCTGAAAGCATTTGTGAGACGGATCCGGATGCGGATCCGTCTCACAAATGCATTGCAAGGACGGATCCGTCTCTCCGCTTGTCATGCGGACCGACGGATCAGTCTTGTACATTTGTCGCATTTTTACCGATCTGCGCATGCGCATGCCGGAACGCCGGATCCGGCATTCCGGTATTCTGAATGCCGGATCCGGCGCTAATACATTCCTATGGGAAAAAATGCCGGATCCGGCGTTCAGGCATGTCTTCAGTTTTTTTCGCCGGAGAAAAAACCGTAGCATGCTACGGTTTTCTCTTTTGCCTGATCAGTCAAAACGACTGAACTGAAGACATCCTGATGCAAACTGAACGGATTACTCTCCATTCAGAATGCATGGGGATATGCCTGATCAGTTCTTTTCCGGTATAGAGCCCCTGTGACGGAACTCTATGCCGGAAAAGAAAAACGCTAGTGTGAAAGTACCCTAAAAGGCTTGAACTACTTCAGTTGTGTGTAATGAATCTAAAATATATGAAAGTCTAATGTTTATCAGTACATTACAGAAAAGAATGAACTTTATCACAATATGCTAATTTTTTGAGAAGGACCTGTATATACTGTGTTTTGGGGCATGCAATGTTATTGCATTGAGGCTTATATTATTTTTTTATCATAATAATAATCTTTATTTATTTAATTTTTAATCATCATGTACTATGGGAAAAGCCTATTTGATGCAGGGAGTACATTTTTAGTAATTCTATCAATATGGAAGGTTAATGTTTTCATTGCAATATCTGTATGACCATGATGACCACGATGCGCTGTGATCACGGCAAGAACGTAAGTCAGGCTGGGGCTGGCGCATGCGCACAGTAAACTGTGATGCCCCGGCCAGACTGTGGTCATTCAATGCGCATGCGCCGATTTCACTGTCATTGGCGCATATGCAGGATTACGGACGGGAGGAGGGAGGTTAGAGCAGAGACCAGGGACGGGCAGACGTGGTGAAGGGGGAGTGGATTGGTATGAAAATGACCCAGGGGCCTGGGCACCGGCCGTTGTAAGGCCGCCCCTGGTCACCTTCACAGCCTAATTTGCATACGGAATAAAAGTGTTTTTCGGAGGAACGATGATAGCAAGCAACATATGGTAAGAACAGTTTTATTAGGGGGGATGCCGTGGACATAAGTCTGTTAATAGGTTAATAGGGTCAATCAGCGTGAAAGACTCCCTTTAAGGGCTCATGCTCAACTTGAATGGGTCCGTAATCCGTCTGCACTGCAAAAAAATTGAACATGCTTCTGTTCTGCACTGACCCTCTGGATTGCGGATTAATTCAAGTGAATGGGTCCAGATCCATGATGCGGGGTGCACGTGGCCGGTGCCTGCATATTACGGACCAGATGTTTGCAGGCCGCAATATGGGCATGGCCAAACAATGGCCATGTGTATGAGCCTTAAAGGGGTTGTCCCATGAAAACAACTTATCCTCTATCGAAATAATAGGCGGTCCTGCTGATCATTATGTCTTATTAACACGTCAGTGTTTTGGTCAGTGATTTCCATGAGTGATTCTGAGCCAAAACCTGGAGTGAAGCCTACACACAGATTAGGTATAAGAGAAAGATCTGCACCTGTTCTGTGTTTAGAGCCGCACCTGGTTTCGGCTCAAAATCCCTGATGTAAATCACTGACCAAACACTGATTGTGTAATTGAGGCATTAGAAGTGGCCTATGTCCCTTGTTTGTTTGGAGCTGCAGGCATGCATGTGTGTCCACTCCATTCTATTGGGCTGTACTCCTCAGTTAGACCTCCCGAGATCAGGCACTTATACTTATCCTAGGGAATTCATTGTTGTCACGGGACAACCCTATAAAAGTAATTACTGATTTTCCATTTGCAAAATGATCTCATATATAATCGCCTTGTCCAAAAGCAAATACAGTTTTTTTATGTGTCGAATATTTATATATTTTTTTAAATTTATTAATAATGTTTTGTTAATGTTTTTTTTTCTTTGGGTTAGTATTTTTACTACTATTTTTACTACTGCTCTTTCTCTTTGTTATTATATGTCGCTCTCTTCAAGAGGATTGATCTTACTTCCCTCCTAACTGAAACTCACAGAAGAGCCCCGAGGCCATCTAAAACAAAAATCAGAGATATAAAGTCTGACTTATTATCTTAGAAATCTGAAATAAAAAGTCAGAGTTCAGAATAGTGTCTTTTTTTTAGGAAGCCCCAGGGCTCTTGCATAGAATCTCACGAACAGCAAGTACTGCTTGTTATGGTACTCTCTTTTCTCATTCTGGAATAAAATCTTAAAATAAGAGTACTTCAAATGAATCATCCCAATGATGTTGTGTAAGGACTGGAGTTCATCAAGTATACAATTTTTAGCAATTTTAGAAATATGTGTAGTAAAGTTATTATAGTTGTTATGGTCTGTATACTGGTTTAAAGACAAAGGCTGTTAAAGAACTGCAAGAGCATTTTTCTGTCTTTTTTTTATTATTTTTTTAATCAACCTAAATTTGCACAATTAGCATTAGAGTTTTTATGAATCCAAGAAACAATCCAAAGGTCAGGGCCGGCAGCACAATAAGAATTCAGGAATCAGGCAAGGTCGGTAGTGTCACCACCAGACATCTGAGAAGCTCTGAAAGACATCCTTCAGAACCTCCTCCTTGAGGTTCCTTTTGTTTTGCTTTCATTTTCTCATCTCGTTAGCCTCTCTCAGCTGTCATGTAGTTGGACTGATTGCATCCCTTTAAATCCCTTCCCATACTGCATCACTTTGCGGTTTATACAACTTCCTGGAGTGTGTGCATGCTGATGCTACTACTGAGTCTTCTACAGATAAGTTTTGTTCATTCATTTGTGTTTTCCTGTTTGCTGGATCCCAGGTGACCCTGACTCCCTCCGTATCAAGTGTAGGGAGCCGGTGGTTGTGTCCCCTCACTATTATGTGGTGTTCAGGTGTTATACAGTCGAGGTACGAGGATATGCGATCATCTACCATTGAGATTTTTGCATAGGCTGATCAGTTAGGGAGAGAGCCAGGTCTGTTGCAGGACTCTCCCTTTTGTTCCTTAGTTTTGGATCCAGTCAGTCGGATCTTCATTTTGTGTCTTCTAGTTTTCTGTACACCTTCCGTGACATTATAAACCGCCAAAACCGTCTCAAGCATGGATCCGGTTTCACTTTTGACTGAACACATGCAGGGTCTTTCATTGGAGGTAGCAGATCTCCGTAAGACTGTTTCTCAGTTTCAGGTGACCGGTTCAGCTTGCGTTCATGGAGTTTGTTCTGAGCCTAAGATCTCGCTTCCGGATACGTTCTCCGGGGGTAGTAAGAATTTTGTGCGTTTTAGAGAGGCTTGCAAACTCCATTTTCGCCTACTTCCCCATTCCTCTGGTGATGAGGAGCAGAGGGTGGGGATCATCATCTCGCTGCTCAGGGATAACGCTCAGTCCTGGGCCTTTTTGCTGCTGGTGGGGGCACGGCCCCTCTGTTCAGTGGATGAATTTTTTTTAGCCCTGAGTCAGATATATGATGATCCGGATCGTATTTCTCTGGCTGAGTCTAGACTAAGTCTTTTATGCCAGGGTAAACAGTCCGCAGAAATATACTGTTCAGAATTTCGGATATGGGCAGCTGATACTGGTTGGAATGATGCTGCACTCTGAAGTCAATTTTGCCATGGTCTTTCAGAGGGATTGAAAGATGCATTTGCCTTTCATGAGAGACCTACCTCCTTGGACTCTGCCATGTCTCGGGCCGTTCGTATTGACAGGCGTCTTAGAGAGAGAGGAGAGATCACTCCTTCCTGTCATACTCAGTCCAAGGACAGTGCGGCGGTCTCATTCAGTGCACAGGGGTCTCAGTCGCTCTCAATCCCTTCTGAGCAGGAGCCCATGCAGCTGGGTTTGATTGCCTCTGACAATAGAAGATTCAGCCCTCATAGGAAGGTTTGTTTCTGTTGTGGAGGTATAAATCATTTGGCAAATGTTTGTCCCTCGAGGAGATTCAGGCAGTTTTTTGAGAGTAATAAAGTAACAAAAAGAAAAAATCCTCTAAAAACGTTCTATCTATTACTATTGGCAAGGTTGATGCGGAAATTGAAGGTTTTCCGTTTGCTTGTAGTTCCCGTTTTGTCCTACCTGCCAGGGTGGTGCTAGAGAGCAAGAACATTTTGTGTGAAATTTTTGTAGATAGTGGAGCAGCTGTCAATCTCATTGATAATCAATTTGCTATAACTCATGGTTTCCAGGTATGCACTTTGGGAAAGGATATACCTGTTTTTGTTTTTGATTCCGTTCCACTTTCTCAGAAATCGTTAAAGGGCATAGTTCACAATATCCGTTTGATTGTGAGTGATACTCATGTTGAGGATGTGTCATGTTTCGTCCTAAGCGGGTTGCCTACTCCTCTAGTGTTGGGGCTACCCTGGCTCACTAAACATAACCCCACCATTGATTGGCAAGCGAGGCAAATAAATGGTTGGAGTGACTTTTGCAGAGAGAATTGCCTCACGACATCTGTTTATGAGGTTTCTACTAAGACTGTACCATCTTTTCTCTCTGAATTTTCGGATGTGTTCTCTGAGAGTGGTGTTCAGGACTTGCCCCCTCACAGAGAGTACGATTGCCCTATTAATCTCACCCCAGGCGCCAAGCTGCCTAAATCTCATTTATACAATCTCTCCCAACCTGAAAGGGTCGCTATGCGTGCTTATATCTCTGAGAGTCTGAGAAAGGGACACATACGACCCTCGAAGTTACCTGTTGTCGCAGTTTTTTTTCTTTGTTAAGAAAAAAGATTGTTCTTTAAGGCCATGTCTGGATTTCAGGGAGCTGAACAGTATCACAATTCGTGACCCTTATCCGCTTCCTCTGATCCCGGACCTATTTAACCAAATTGTTGGGGCTAAAGTTTTTTCCAAGTTGAATCTAAGAGGGGCATTCAACCTGGTCAGGGTCAGAGAAGGAGACTAATGGAATACGGCCTTCAATACCCCTGAGGGCCATTTTGAGAATTTGGTCATGCCTTTTGGTTTGATGAATGCTCCAGCCGTCTTTCAGCATTTTGTGAATAGCATTTTTTATCATTTAATGGGGAAATTTGTATTAGTGTATCTAGATGAAATTTAGATTTTTTCTCCTGATTTCAAAACTCATAAGGCACACTTACATCAGGTCTTGCTCATCCTGCGGGAGAATAAATTGTACGCTAAAGTGGAAAAATGTGTGTTTGCGGTTCCAGAAATTCAATTTCTGGGGTTTCTTCTCTCCGGTTCTGGTTTTTGCATGGACCCCGAGAAGGTCCACGCTGTGCTTGAGTGGGAGCTTCCTGATAATCAGAAGGCGCTGATGCGTTTTTTGGGTTTTGCCAATTATTACAGGAAGTTTATTTTGAATTATTCCTCTGTTGTTAAACCACTCACTGATATGACTAGAAAGGGGGTAGATTTTTCCTCCTGGTCGGTAGAGGCGCGTAAGGCTTTTTCTAATATCAAGGAGAGTTTTGATTCCGCTCCCATCTTGGTACAACCTGATATTTCTCTACCCTTCATATTTGAGGTTGATGCTTCTGAGGTGGGTGTGGGTGCCGTCTTGTCTCAGGGTCCCTCTCCTGCCAAATGGCGACCGTGTGTTTTTTTCTCGAAGAAACTCTCCTCTGCAGAGAGAAATTACGATGTGGGAGATAGGGAGTTGTTGGCCATCAAGTTGGCTTTTGAGGAATGGCGCCATTGGCTAGAGGGAGCCAGACACCCTATTACCGTGTTTACTGACCATAAGAATCTGGCTTACTTGGAGTCAGCCAAGCGTCTGAACCCAAGACAAGCCAGATGGTCTTTGTTCTTTTCAAGGTTTAATTTTGTTGTCACGTTCCGCCCTGGGGTTAAGAATGTGAAGGCGGATGCCCTGTCACGTTGTTTTCCGGGAGGTGGGAATTTTGAAGACCCGGGTCCCATTTTGGCTGAAGGTGTGGTGGTCTCTGCTCTTTATCCTGAATTGGAGGCAGAGGTTCAGGTAGCCCAGTCAGAGGCTCCTGATCTTTGTCCTCCTGAGAGGTTGTTTGTGCCTCTCGCTTTAAGACACAAGATTTTTATGGAACACCACGATACTGTCCTTGCTGGGCACCTGGGGGCAAGAGCCACAGTGGATCTCATCGCTCGGAGATTCTGGTGGCCGGCGCTTCGTAAGTCGGTTGAGGGTTTTGTGGCAGCCTGCGAGACCTGCGCTCATGCCAAAGTCCCTCATTCACGGCCATCAGGTCCTCTCCTTCCGTTACCCATTCCTTCCCGTCCTTGGACACATCTGTCCATGGACTTCATTACGAACCTGCCTCGTTCCTCGGGGAAGACTGTGATTCTGGTGGTGGTGGACCGTTTTAGCAAAATGGTGCATTTCATTCCATTTCCTGGCTTGCCCAATGCTAAGACGCTGGCGCAGGCATTTATTGATCACATTGTCAAATTGCATGGTATTCCTTCAGACATAGTCTCTGATAGGGGCACACAGTTTGTTTCCAAATTCTCGAAGGCTTTCTGTTCTCGCTTGGGGGTTCGGTTGTCATTCTCTTCTGCTTTCCACCCGCAGTCGAATGGTCAGACAGAGCGCGTCAATCAGAATCTGGAGACATATCTGCGCTGTTTTGTGGCGGAGAATCAGGAGGATTCGTGTTCTTTTTTGTCCCTTGCTGAGTTTGCTTTAAATAACCGTCGTCAGGAGTCCTCTGATAAGTCACCATTTTTTGGTGCATATGGGTTTCATCTGCAGTTTGGGACATTCTCTTGAGAGGGGTCTTCTGGTTTACCTGATGAGGACAGATTCTCCTTGTCTTTGTCATCTATTTGGCAAAAGATTCAGGATAATCTAAAGAGCATGAGCGAGAGATAGAAGCGTGTGGCGGATAAGAGACGTGTGCCTGGTCTGGACCTGAATGTTGGTGATCTGGTGTGGTTGTCTACTAAGAATATCAAATTGAAGGTTCCCTCCTGGAAGTTGGGTCCTAAGTTTATTGGGCCTTACAAAATCTTGTCCGTCATCAATCCTGTTGCCTACCGTCTTGATCTTCCTCAGACTTGGAAGATCCATAATGTTTTTCATAATTCCTTATTAAAACCTTATGTCCAACCCATTGTACCCTCGTCTTTGCCTCCTCCTCCGATTGTGGTTGATGGAAATCTTGAATTTAAGGTCTCTAGGATTGTAGATTCTCGTGTTGTCCGCGGTTCTCTCCAGTACCTCGTTCATTGGGAGGGTTATGGTCCTGAGGAGAGGATGTGGGTCCCAATGACGGACATTAAGGCAAATAGTCTCATCAGGGCTTTCCATAGGTCCCATCCTGAGAAGGTGGGCTCTGAGTGTCCGGAGTCCACTGGTAGAAGGAGGGGTACTGTCACCACCAGACATCTGAGAAGCTCTGACAGACGTCGTTCAGAACCTCCTCCTTGAGGTTCCTTTTGTTTTGCTTTCATTTTCTCATCTCGTTAGCCTCTCTCAGCTGTCATGTAGTTGCACTGATTGCATCCCTTTAAATCCCTTCCCATACTGCATCACTTTGCGGTTTATACAATTTCCTGGAGTGTGTGCATGCTGATGCTACTACTGAGTCTTCTACAGATAAGTTTTGTTCATTCATTTGTATTTTCCTGTTTGCTGGATCCCAGGTGACCCTTAATGTGTATGAAGAGCTCCATCATCTGTCAGGGAGAAGAAGGATGGGGCAAAGTGAATATTTTTTGCCCTATCCTTTTTTTTCCCCCTGAGATAAGCTACTACCAGAGGTGTTTGGCAGCCACTTTTGCCACTTTTCTCATTGAATGCACAAACATTCAGCTCCGAACAGAGTGTGCATGTGTATGGTAAACTTGGCAAGAATTCAGGAAATATAACTGTCAGCAAATGATCGTTTGACTGACAGCTATTAAATGTGTATGGCTGCCCTAAGATGTGGTAGAAAAGAGTTCCTTTGGGTTAATGAAAAATTTGGTACCATTGCACCACAAAGTGTATAATAATTAAACAACCATTATTCATTAGAAAGTAAAACGTATATTATTTATGCAACTGCTTGGAGCCTATTGCATAATTATGCTCTGTTGAGTCCTATTGGAATGTTACAACTTCTTTTGAGAATTACTAAAAATAATGATTGTTTCCTATTTAAAGCAAAGTTGTCAGTACACACTGTAAGAAGGTACAAGGAATCATCGTAGATGATAGGTACTTGTCATTGAGGTTCCTGGCCTCGGTGGAGTAAGAGCCATTTTTTATGTGTCAGTAGCAGTTGCTGTTTGACACCTTGCTACTTAGTATGGCTTAGTATGGCTGTTATAGCTGATCCGGGATGGCTCTTACCGGGAGTAGTCACCAGGTGGAAATGCCCTAGTCACCAGGTGGTTCCTGTCATTACAAAACTTTAAGTTCTCCATAGAACACAGGGCAGGCCAGTTGCAGGGAGACGCGGATGCCCTGTTCCGAGTACTGTATGGCATCTGTTCACCCCCTCAGGGTTGAACAAAGGGGGAGGTATATAAGAAGGTATAAGGAATCATCGTGGATTATAGGTATGTGTCACCGAGGTTCCTGGCCTCGCTGGAGTAAGAGACGGTTTTTATGTGTCAGTAGCAGTTGCTGTTTGACACCATGATACTTAGTATGGCTGTAATAGCTGATCCGGGACAGCTCTTACCGGGAGCAGTCAAAGTGCTGGGTGGGTGACTACTTCCCATGTTCCAGGCTGGGTTTTGCCAGGCATAAAAAATAGCCAGCACTGCAAGGTGGAGTGGATTACCTCCATCTGACAGTGGAGCTCACAAGGTCTGTGTGCTATGATCTGGGGGCTGTGTTGGGATCCGCGGCTTTAGCCGGGCTGGAGGGCTCAGACCCCTGTGAGGGTGAACAGGCCGCCTAACACCTGCCTGTGGACTTAACAAAGCAGAACTTCCAACAGGGTGTGAAGTAACACCCAGGAGAAAAGGTGACTGTTTTGTATATGAACTTTTCATGTGTGTGAGCGATCACCAAGCAACTTGTGTTTTTGTTTTTGCTTTCACGTGTGAATAAACACTGATGTTTTGAACAACTTGTACTTTGCCTCTGTGCTGCATCTGCTAATCCCAACTACCAGAGCAAATCCCCAGAACACACACACACAGTTGAGTCACAATATTATAACCACCAGCTAATGTCCAAAGCAATCATTGTGTGCGTCATGGACAGCAGCTAAACAGGCTGGGAGTCACTCAATAAGGTCCTGTAGGTTGTCAGATGGATCTGGAGCCATGCTGACTGCAGTGCATCTCACAGCTGCTGCAGGATGCATAGCAGAGGATCTATAGAGTGAACATGACAATCAAAGTGGTCCCACAGATGCACAAGTCGGGGGAATTAGGGGGTCAGTTCAGTACTTGGACTTGGAAATGTTGGACATTTCTAGCCATTTGACGTCACATTGTCTTGCTGAAAGATCCCATGTACCCCAGGGAAGACATTCATCAGGTATAGGTGTATATGATCTGCAAGGATGGATTCATACTCAAATCAGTTGAAAGTGCATCCACGCGGATGAGTGGTCCCAGAGAATGCCACAAAAACATTCTTGTGTTCTTCTAGCAATGGTTGCAGGGTGGTTGTTCTCTGATGTTCCTTTCCCGACACACCAACATCCATCTGTTCGATAAAACAGAAAATATTACTAATTCGAGAAAGCAACCCTCTGACAATCAGTGGAGGTCCAATACTGATACTGACATGAACATTGAAGCATTTTCTTCCAATGCAACTTCGTTAGCAGAGGTGCAGTGACCATCCGTCTGCTTCAGAGCCCGATACGCAGTAGGGTTTACTGAACTGTGGCTTTAGACTCAAGTATGGTAGCCCCCTAGTTCATTTTGGCGGTGACCTGATTCACTGTAATGTGTTGTCCTCTCGGACCATTATAGTTGACGTTTACCTCTCACATCAATGGCACGTGGTGCTCAGCAGTTTCCATGTCATTTATTCGCAATGGTGCCATTTTTCCACTCATGATACACTTTCACCACAGCCAGGGCCGCTCCACCAATTAGGCGAGGTGAAACGATCGCCTCTGGTGGCGCAGCCCAGGTGACAAGTGGGGGACGGCTGCAGGGCAGCGGGAGATGAGCATTTCCATTGAGGAAATGGAAATCCTCAGGACAGTGATACAGATGGCTGTGCTGCGGGGCAGGGGAAAGGCGTCTCCTTACCCTGTTCCTCTGATAGACTGCAGGCCTAGTGCCTGTAGCCTATCAGAGGCCTGTGCAGGTGCCGCCTAAGCTGTACAGCGCAGAACACAGGCCGGAAGAGGCCTGCATTGCATCTCTAAAAGTGGCATGGAGGTAAGTATATGTGTTTATTTTATTTTTTTATATGGCACACAATGCAGGAGAGGAGCGCTATGGGGGCATCTATGAGGGTACTTCTTACTGGCACATTATGGGGGAACTATGGGGGCATCTACTGAGGGCACAAAGAAGGGGTATTTTATATGGGGTGGGCACTGTGGGAAAGGGGAAGTGGAACACTATGGGGGTATCTAGGGGCACTTCTTACTGGCACATTATTGGGGGGCATCTACTGAGGGCACAAACAATGGGTATTTTATATGGGAGCACTATGGGGAAGGGGACGAGGAACACTATGGGGGCATCTACTGAGGCCACAAAGAAGGGGTATTTTATATGGGGCTCTGTATAGGGAAGACATTTTATAATGGGACACATTATGGGGGGTACTATGGGGAAGGTGGAAAGAGGAGCACTATGGGGGCATCTCTGGGGGACCTGAAAATGTAGTAAAATTCTGTATGCTGGGAGAGGGAGACTGCTGAATATTAATGAGGCTGCCGATGTCAGGGATTTGAAGTGGCTGGTTCTGGCCCCCTGACTGCATTATTGCCAGTACTAACTTGATAGAAGTCCTATGAGCAACTGACAAAACTTTGTTGTGCATATATGACACGGTTTTGGGGAGGAGAAGGCAAAAAAAAATAAAAAATAATGGGAAGAAAAGGGGAAACACAAGGACAGTGTAAGTTCTTACAAACACCCCCAATATAACATAGCACTCTGTATGAATAACTATATCTGTGTTTTTCTCTTTATGTTTCTTTATGATGTTCTCTAGGGTTGAGCAAATTGAAGTACCTGAAGTGGACTTCGAACTGAATTTCAGTGAAAATTCGATTTGCCCTGAAGTTTAATTTCCTCATCCTTTGTGAAAACAAATCTATTTTCCCTGAAATGAGGGGGGATCATACTAACCTCATCTATTTGCACGTGAAGAGGCAGCCGTGGCCATCTTGATTGAAGATCCAGCTCGAAATCTCGCGTGTGGTGATGTATGACGTCACCACTCCAGTCAGCGTGATGAAGGTATTATGTCATCGTGCAAGATAGTCGCGATCGGCGATGAATGCAGCATCTCAGGGGTTCAACAATGGGTGGGGGGTGCAATCATCGTTCACCGTCTTTGCGTCCGCTAATTACAAAGAAATGCACTTCGTGACAAAGTAGTTCATGATAAAGCAAATTTATTTGTGAAATTGGCCAAGCAGCCGAATCAAACTTTTAATAAATTCGCTCATCACTAATGTTCTCCATAAATAAACAATTTTTTGCATACAGATAATGGTAAAAAAAATTCAAACATCAAGCTGTTTTTACAATTGATGCATCTGTGGTTATAGTCCAGTCTCACCGGTTTGTACATGAACAAATGGCATCCATCTGAAAGGCCATGAAACATATATATATATTATTTCTAATCTACTTCCAAGAAAACTTCAATAGAACTTTGGAAATGATCACTAGAGCTATTTTAGTCTCCAAATGGAATCATTGATTGAACATTTATCAAAAGTTCTGGAGTGAGAATTATAACAATAAAAATATATTTCATTGTGCAACATATTTTTAATTCACAGATAAAATGGAAAAAATATATGTAAAAACGTGAAAACTCATTGATTAAAAGAAGAGGGTATGCAAAGGAGTTCTTAAAGGGAACCTGTCACCAGCTTTATGGTGTCCTAACTAAGGGCAACATAAATAAGTGACTGATTCTTTTAGCAAAATGCTGGGTCACTTTCTTTAATTGACCCAGTCAATCTGCCAACATCTTGTATTAAAAAAGCTCCAGCTGATAATGATGAGTCCTGAATATTCATGAGCTCCCGACTCTTCATCTAGCTATTTTGAATGCATGTCAGAACTGCACTGTGTGTCAGCACCCTAAGTCAATGTTCAACCTTTTAAACAGGACTTGAACCATGACGTGGATAATAGTTAAGCCACCACCTCATCTGCATACAGCAGCTTCAGGGTGGTTGCCTCTCATTAGTGCAGAGCAGAGAGTACTGGCTTAACTGAGTAAGAGGCCTAGGTTAGAATTTGGGGGATACCATATCTCCTTATAGAGAGCACCTAATCAGTGTGAGCAGTCTTACAAGCCAGGCAATGCTCCTCTGCAATTCTGGGAAGAGGGTATGCAAAGGAGCTCTTAGCAAGCTCTGCATCTAATGTCACCTTACATCTGGTATCTTTACAGGGAGAGCTTGCTAAGAGTTCCTTTGCATACCCTCTTCCCAAAATTCCAAAGGAGTGTGGCCTGGCCTATAAGATTCCTTGCACTGATTAGGTGCTTTCCATAAGGAGATATAGTATCTCCCAAATGTCTGAATAAAGAAACTCTAAAGAACCTCAGCAGTAATTTGGAAAGTATACATATTGTGTAAGTATAATACTGCCCAATAATAAATTCAGTTTGAGAACCATCACTTTTTTGAGTCTCTTTAATATGTTTAGGGCTATCTTAAAGGTATTAATAAGACAGAATTAGTAGAAATACATAAATCTTCCACTGCTGGATCTGCTCTCTAGAAGTTATTCTTATTAGGGCACATGGCTATTGCAGTTTTCGTGGTCTGCAAATTGTGGATCCATAAAATACGGATACTGCCCATGTGCATTCAACATTTTGCAGAACGGAACATTCTGCCCTCTATAGAACAGTCCTTTGCTTGTCCATAAAACGGACAAGAATAGGACATGTTCTATTTTTTTGCGGGTGCCATGGAAGGGACATACGGATGCGGACAGCACACATGGTGTGCTGTCTGCATATTTTGCAGCCCTATTGTAGCCGCGGTCGTGTGCATGAGCCCTTATAAGCAATATTCTATTTGCCTACTGAAGGCAGTGGTGTACTTTTATGTTACATTACTATATACTTTTTTTTAAATGTAAAACTCAATATAATATATTCATTAAAATATTAAGCCCTTCTCCCTATTTAATAAAATTCCAGTGGCTTGCTGCTTTTGCTCAGTAGGCTAAGAGGAAATATAACTACTAGTCATATAAGATCTTGGTAGTATGCAGATTAACATTTAACATTTGCCAATTAGCAGTTTTCTACGATTTCTAAACATTTCACATGAAAAATAAATTCTTCCTATACAAAAATATAACACTGACAGTTGCTTTGTATGAAAGATTTCAATTCTGCTCATCTTCAGGAAAATGACCCTTTTTATTTTGTTGTGGACATAAAATTATGGCCCTTGGAAAATTGAATGCGTTTCTGTTGAGGGAAATCAATTTTCTCACTGCCACGTATGATCAACATGTCACAACCATCACCCGGATAATAACAGTAAACTACTAGTAAAATGTCTGGTGATAATATTGGTCTTGGGAAAGGGGTGAAAAGCAGCAAGCAAAACAGTCTCACTTTTTTTAAATAGATATTTTAGGAAGAAAGCTGAAATAAAGAAAAATAAAATAAAGTATTACTTTTGACTTCAATATTTGATTTTTCATATTTCAACATTTTGGTGAGAAATTGTTCCCAGTACATTGTTCCCAGAAAAATCTAAGCACTTTCAGAGCACACCTCAAACCTCATTCTTGTTTTTCCAACCAGCTTGTTAATGGTCATCTAACAGTAAGACATGATCCATTTCATGATGACCCAGGAGTCTATTTAGGACATTGAAGTAACAGGGAAAATACAGAAGTGGATGCTTAATCTGGATCTAGCAAACAAAAGGAAGCATCAGATATGACCTTGCCACTGGAGTGTTAATAGCTTTCAAGCCATCATCCCTGACACTTAGCATCCTTCGTGCTCCACCTCTGTAAGCTTCCCGGCAGAAATGTACATTAGCAGAATTATGCAGTTATACAACTCTGCAGTGGACAGGGAAACAACATTAAAAGTGATTAAATAGCCATCACAAGTACACTAATAGATACATTATCTGTCATTTTAATTCATGATATGTTTTCAATATATAAATACCCGGTATAAGTGTTGGAGTGCAAGATATTTCATGTGGAATCTATTGATTGCATGAATGTCTGAAAAGGGATGAAACATGGACATCCCAGTCTCCATGTCTTGAGAGCTAAAAGAAATAACAGGTGATAAGACTGGCATATCGGAGACAGTGGTTTATAATGGAAGACTTTGTGGGCACACAGTTTCCCTGAGACAAGGCTCATCTGGAGGAAGTTATAAAGTTTTGGTTAAGCTGAGTAGGTGCGGGCTGGTGCCTCTCTAAAGGCATTCTTATACTAATATCATTGCTAACATTTGACATTTACTGCTTGCTCATGAAAAAATGTCTACATTAGCTATCAAAGACACTAGTGTAGATTTATTTTCTCATGTATAAGCAACCCCTTTTTCATATGTCCCATTATAGGGTGGGGTTAATTACATGAGAAAAAGCAAGAATAAAAAGCAACCCATGCTATGACGGACTAAGCCAGTTAATGTATTATATGGTCAGCCATTCATTGTAATGATGTAATAGTACATTTCCTTGTATGGGTCAGCTGATTGGCAAGGATTTCTCAAGCTATAGATTAATAATGAACACATTTAAAAAAAAAAGATTCCCGATCCGATTTGTCTGTATCATGTGTGTGATTCGA
The DNA here is from genome assembly GCF_014858855.1 of Bufo gargarizans. Taxonomy (NCBI): domain Eukaryota; kingdom Metazoa; phylum Chordata; class Amphibia; order Anura; family Bufonidae; genus Bufo; species Bufo gargarizans. Next base: position 164,893,538 of record NC_058081.1, read on the forward strand.
TTCAGACCCCAAATGATACTACAGTACTTAAATGGAAAGTCCTGCAAGCTGCATAAAAAGCATGAGATTCTGGTATTTCTCTCTCCCTCCACTGCAAAAATTCTCTGAATAGAAATTTTGATTCAATTTAAAAAAAATATTTGGGTTGAATTTTGATTCTATAGAATTAATTTACTCAACGCTACTAACGATACATGGATTTGCTTATGCCACCTGTCAGATATGTATCAGTGATGGTCACTACTTTCTGATAACACATGAAGTTATTTTCTTAGGAAAATACCTATCACATCTTAGATGGCAGGTAACAGACGTGCGGCACAGAGGGGAGGAAAGAGGAGTACCCTTCCACTAGGGAGACGGAGAAGTGGTGACCCCTAGCTCACCTGGCACTGGCATCTGGCTGCCCTGACTTCACCAGATGGGCTGCTAACCCGTACCCAGATCATGTGCCTCTTCCCTGGCTTACCCTGAAATAAGCCCTAGGTAGTGAGTAGGGCGGTGGGAGCACTAGTCCTCACCACTAACACCTAGGGCAGGGATGGCCAACCTGCAGCTCTCCAGCAGTTGTAAAACTACAAGTCCGACCATGCCCAGCTGTAGGCGGATAGCTGTAGGCAGTCTGGGCATGCTGGGAGTTGCAGTTTTGCAACAGCTAGAGAGCCTCAGGTTGGCCTTCCTTGACCTAGGGTAACAACATAGAAAGGACAAACAACACAAACACCACAAACAATCCCAGAAGGGAGACAACAACAACAGAAGAGAACTGGAGATCCGACAGCACCATTTCCAACAGCTCCACAGCAACAGGAAAGAAGGTCTATATCTGACAACAAGGGAAGCAGAAAGGGAAAATATGTAGTATCTGGGAGTGGCTGACAGAGAACAGCTGAATGGAAAAGGTACAGACAACAATGGGACAAAAAGGATCGCAAACTTAAGCAGGAAAACCTGGACCGAAATCTATTCTCACCACTAGGTCATGGAGCGATCTCTTGAGAAAGCGAGCGCGTAGCCACCGGCTGCAACCTTCTGACCCCAGGCACAACAAGCTCAGTGATAGGTCGTGACACCCTCGGGACAGTACCTATAATTTCCTGATCATTGATCCAAAGGGAGAGCTGCATTAACTTGCAGCATTCATCTCCTCTGCATGAGGACATATGATTGCTAATGCGATTATTCCTCTCATACAGATTCATTGTTTGCTGGCAGCATATCCCTGTTTATACAGGATGATGTGCTGACAGGAACACAGATGAACAGACTTTTGCTAGTTCTTCAGGTGATCAACAGCACCATTTGCATGGGGCAAGTATCAGAAATGGGCATTCATATAAATGCTTGTTTTTGATAATTGAATAAAAAAAAGGGCTTAAATCATTTGGACTTTTAGCATGGCAAACAGTTTTACTCAACTCTCTCAGTCAGACTATCAGTCTGGCCAAAGAGAGCCCTCTGCAGTGACTCAAATACAGCATCACACATTACACTAAAAAGTACAATGCTCTTCAGCAGACATCTTTATCTAGGCTTATCAAGAGAACAATAGAGCTGCTATGCTGTTACCCAATTCTACACCTACTATTGTAATGGGATTACCCCTCAGATAACCTCTTCTCGCAGCAGCAGTAAACTGACAGTGAATTACATATCTATGTAGGAGTTTTATCTCTCTGTGCATACTGCTATAGAGGGACAATATTCCGTATTTCATTTTTAACTGTATAGTACTGCCAAAATAATAAATAAAAAATAGCTGAAAAATAAAAAAATGTATTTTCTATGAATATTAGGTTGCAAAAAAGATCCCTTTTCTCATAGTATTGTCCTTTTAAAGTAACAGTGATTCAATATCTAGCCCTAGCCTTTGGTTACACAGCTGTCATATTGCAAATTATTATTTTTTGTAGCACAGTTTACATGATAACATATAAAACAAGTATTTAATTTCAAAGTCAACATAAATCATTATGTCTTTTTGGTTTACTGCAATTGGAACAATATGGAAATGAATTTGGCTTAGTAAATCATTTTCTATTATATGCTGCTTCATTTTTCAATATATATATATAATGCAGGAAATAACTTTAAATGAGTTCTGGTGACTTCCAGCTGTTCGTATAACATTTTGTGCACAAACCTTTTTTTTAAATTAGGACTTAGAAAAAGCACTTTAAAAGCTTTTTCTCGTAGACTTCAAAAGTCACTTCTGCCTCAGTGCATTAATACTTAGCTGTTGTTTTCTAATAATTACACAAATATAATTCACAAAAGAACCCCATAAACCAGCACTATCTGGTTTGCTTCATAGGTGACTAAAATAAAGTGCATTTTCTTAGTTGTAATACTTGGTTGTACCTGGGTAGAGTTGAGCGAACACCTGGATGTTCGGGTTCGAGAAGTTCGGCCGAACATCCCGGAAATGTTCGGGTTCGGGATCCGAACCCGATCCGAACTTCGTCCCGAACCCGAACCCCATTGAAGTCAATGGGGACCCGAACTTTTCGGCACTAAAACGGCTGTAAAACAGCCCAGGAAAGGGCTAGAGGGCTGCAAAAGGCAGCAACATGTAGGTAAATCCCCTGCAAACAAATGTGGATAGGGAAATTAATTAAAATAAAAATTAAATAAATAAAAATTAACCAAAATCAATTGGAGAGAGGTTCCATAGCAGAGAATCTGGCTTCCCGTCACCCACCACTGGAACAGTCCATTCTCAGATATTTAGGCCCCGGCACCCAGGCAGAGGAGAGAGGTCCCGTAACAGACAATCTGGCTTCATGTCAGCAGAGAATCAGTCTTCATGTCATAGCAGAGAATCAGGCTTCACGTCACCCACCACTGTAAGAGTCCATTTTCATAAATTTAGGCCCAGCACCCAGGCAGAGGAGAGAGGTCCCGTAACAGACAATCTGGCTTCATGTCAGCAGAGAATCAGTCTTCATATCATAGCAGAGAATCTGGCTTCCCGTTACCCACCACTGGAACAGTCCATTCTCAGATATTTAGGCCCCGGCACCCAGGCAGAGGAGAGAGGTCCCGTAACAGACAATCTGGCTTCATGTCAGCAGAGAATCAGTCTTCATATCATAGCAGAGAATCAGGCTTCACGTCAGCCACCACTGCAACAGTCCATTGTCATAAATTCAGGCCCAGCACCCAGGCAGAGGAGAGAGGTCCCGTAACAGACAATCTGGCTTCATGTCAGCAGAGAATCAGTCTGCATGTCATAGCAGAGAATGAGGCTTCACGTCACCCACCACTGCAACAGTCCATTTTCATAAATTTAGGCCCAGCACCCAGGCAGAGGAGAGAGGTCCCGTAACAGAGGATCTGGCTTCATGTCACCAGAGAATCAGTCTGCATGTCATAGCAGAGAATCAGGCTTCACGTCACCCACCACTGCAACAGTCCATTTTCATAAATTTAGGCCCAGCACCCAGGCAGAGGAGAGAGGTCCCGTAACAGAGGATCTGGCTTCATGTCACCAGAGAATCAGTCTGCATGTCATAGCAGAGAATCAGGCTTCACGTCAGCCACCACTGCAACAATCCATTGGCATATATTTAGGCCTAGCACACAGGCAGAGGAGAGAGGTCCCGTAACAGACAATCTGGCTTCATGTCAGCAGAGAATCAGTCTTCATATCATAGCAGAGAATCAGGCTTCACGTCAGCCACCAATGCAACAGTCCATTGTCAGATATTTAGGCCCAGCACCCAGGCAGAGGAGAGAGGTCCCGTAACAGAGGATCTGGCTTCATGTCAGCAGAGAATCAGTCTTCATGTCATAGCAGAGAATCAGGCTTCACGTCACCCACCACTGTAAGAGTCCATTTTCATAAATTTAGGCCCAGCACCCAGGCAGAGGAGAGAGGTCCCGTAACAGACGATCTGGCTTCATGTCAGCAGAGAATCAGTCTGCATGTCATAGCAGAGAATGAGGCTTCACGTCACCCACCACTGCAACAGTCCATTTTCATAAATTTAGGCCCAGCACCCAGGCAGAGGAGAGAGGTCCCGCAACAGAGGATCTGGCTTCATGTCAGCAGAGAATCAGTCTGCATGTCATAGCAGAGAATCAGGCTTCACGTCAGCCACCACTGCAACAGTCCATTGTCATAAATTCAGGCCCAGCACCCAGGCAGAGGAGAGAGGTCCCGTAACAGACAATCTGGCTTCATGTCACCAGAGAATCAGTCTGCATGTCATAGCAGAGAATGAGGCTTCACGTCAGCCACCACTGCAACAATCCATTGGCATATATTTAGGCCTAGCACACAGGCAGAGGAGAGGTTCATTCAACTTTGGGTAGCCTTGCAATATAATGGTAAAATGAAAATAAAAATAGGATTGAATGAGGAAGTGCCCTGGAGTCCAATAATATATGGTTATGGGGAGGTAGTTAATGTCTAATCTGGACAAGGGACGGACAGGTCCTGTGGGATCCATGCCTGGTTCATTTTTATGAACGTCAGCTTGTCCACATTGGCTGTAGACAGGCGGCTGCGTTTGTCTGTAATGACGCCCCCTGCCGTGCTGAATACACGTTCAGACAAAACGCTGGCTGCCGGGCAGGCCAGCACCTCCAAGGCATAAAAGGCTAGCTCTGGCCACGTGGACAATTTAGAGACCCAGAAGTTGAATGGGGCCGAACCATCAGTCAGTACGTGGAGGGGTGTGCACACGTACTGTTCCACCATGTTAGTGAAATGTTGCCTCCTGCTAACACGATTGCGTATCAGGTGGTGGTGCAGTTAGCTGTGGCGTGTTGACAAAAGTTTTCCACATCTCTGCCATGCTAACCCTGCCCTCAGAGGAGCTGGCCGTGACACAGCTGCCTTGGCGACCTCTTGCTCCTCCTCTGCCTTGGCCTTGGGCTTCCACTTGTTCCCCTGTGACATTTGGGAATGCTCTCAGTAGCGCGTCTACCAACGTGCGCTTGTACTCGCGCATCTTCCTATCACGCTCCAGTGCAGGAAGTAAGGTGGGCACATTGTCTTTGTAGCGTGGATCCAGCAGGGTGGCAACCCAGTAGTCCGCACAGGTTAAAATGTGGGCAACTCTGCTGTCGTTGCGCAGGCACTGCAGCATGTAGTCGCTCATGTGTGCCAGGCTGCCCAGGGGTAAGGACAAGCTGTCCTCTGTGGGAGGCGTATCGTCATCGTCCTGCCTTTCCCCCCAGCCACGCACCAGTGATGGACCCGAGCTGCGTTGGGTGCCACCCCGCTGTGACCATGCTTCATCCTCATCCTCCTCCACCTCCTCCTCATCCTCGTCCTCCTCGTCCTCCAGTAGTGGGCCCTGGCTGGCCACATTTGTACCTGGCCTCTGCTGTTGCCAAAAACCTCCCTCTGAGTCACTTCGAAGAGACTGGCCTGAAAGTGCTAAAAATGACCCCTCTTCCTCCTCCTCCTCCTCCTCCTCCTGGGCCACCTCCTCTTCCATCATCGCCCTAAGTGTTTTCTCAAGGAGACATAGAAGTGGTATTGTAACGCTGATAACGGTGTCATCGCCACTGGCCATGTTGGTGGAGTACTCGAAACAGCGCAACAGGGCACACAGGTCTCGCATGGAGGCCCAGTCATTGGTGGTGAAGTGGTGCTGTTCTGTAGTGCGACTGACCCGTGCGTGCTGCAGCTGAAACTCCACTATGGCCTGCTGCTGCTCGCACAGTCTGTCCAGCATGTGCAAGGTGGAGTTCCACCTGGTGGGCACGTCGCATATGAGGCGGTGAGCGGGAAGGCCGAAGTTACGCTGTAGCGCAGACAGGCGAGCAGCGGCAGGATGTGAACGCCGGAAGCGCGAACAGACGGCCCGCACTTTATGCAGCAGCTCTGACATGTCGGGGTAGTTGTGAATGAACTTCTGCACCACCAAATTCAGCACATGCGCCAAGCAAGGGATGTGCGTCAAATTGGCTAGTCCCAGAGCTGCAACGAGATTTCGCCCATTATCACACACCACCAGGCCGGGCTTGAGGCTCACCGGCAGCAACCACTCGTCGGTCTGTTGTTCAATACCCCGCCACAACTCCTGTGCGGTGTGGGGCCTGTCCCCCAAACATATGAGTTTCAGAATGGCCTGCTGACGTTTACCCCGGGCTGTGCTGAAGTTGGTGGTGAAGGTGTGTGGCTGACTGGATGAGCAGGTGGAAGAAGAGGAGGAGGAAGCCGAGAAGGAGGAGGTGGCAACAGGAGGCAAAGAATGTTGCCCTGCGATCCTTGGCGGCGGAAGGACGTGCGCCAAACAGCTCTCCGCCTGGGGCCCAGCTGCCACTACATTTACCCAGTGTGCAGTTAGGGAGATATAGCGTCCCTGGCCGTGCTTACTGGTCCACGTATCTGTGGTTAGGTGGACCTTGCTACAGATGGCGTTGCGCAGTGCACACTTGATTTTATCGGATACTTGGTTGTGCAGGGAAGGCACGGCTCTCTTGGAGAAGTAGTGCCGGCTGGGAACAACATACTGTGGGACAGCAAGCGACATGAGCTGTTTGAAGCTGTCTGTGTCCACCAGCCTAAATGACAGCATTTCATAGGCCAGTAGTTTAGAAATGCTGGCATTCAGGGCCAGGGATCGAGGGTGGCTAGGTGGGAATTTACGCTTTCTATCAAATGTTTGTGAGATGGAGAGCTGAACGCTGGCGTGTGACATGGTTGAGACGCTTGGTGACGGAGGTGGTGGTGGTGGTGTTGGTGGTACATCCCCTGTTTGCTGGGCGGCAGGTGCCAACGTTCCTCCAGAGGCGGAGGAAGAGGCCGAGGCGGCAGCAGCAGAATAGGCCGAGGCGGCAGCAGCAGAAGAGGTAGCAGGGGGAGCCTGAGTGACTTCCTTGGTTTTAAGGTGTTTACTCCACTGCAGTTCATGCTTTGCATGCAGGTGCCTGGTCATGCAGGTTGTGCTCAGGTTCAGAACGTTAATGCCTCGCTTCAGGCTCTGATGGCACAGCGTGCAAACCACTCGGGTCTTGTCGTCAGCACATTGTTTGAAGAAGTGCCATGCCAGGGAACTCCTTGAAGCTGCCTTTGGGGTGCTCGGTCCCAGATGGCGGCGGTCAGTAGCAGGCGGAGTCTCTTGGCGGCGGGTGTTCTGCTTTTGCCCACTGCTCCCTCTTTTGCTACGCTGTTGGCTCGGTCTCACCACTGCCTCTTCCTCCGAACTGTGAAAGTCAGTGGCACGACCTTCATTCCATGTGGGGTCTAGGACCTCATCGTCCCCTGCATCGTCTTCCACCCAGTCTTGATCCCTGACCTCCTGTTCAGTCTGCACACTGCAGAAAGACGCAGCAGTTGGCACCTGTGTTTCGTCATCATCAGAGACATGCTGAGGTGGTATTCCCATGTCCTCATCATCAGGAAACATAAGTGGTTGTGCGTCAGTGCATTCTATGTCTTTCACCGCTGGGGAAGGGCTAGGTGGATGCCCTTGGGAAACCCTGCCAGCGGAGTCTTCAAACAGCATAAGAGACTGCTGCATAACTTGAGGCTGAGACAGTTTCCCTGGTATGCATGGGGGTGATGTGACAGACTGATGGGGTTGGTTTTCAGGCGCCATCTGTGCGCTTTCTGCAGAAGACTGGGTGGGAGATAATGTGAACGTGCTGGATCCACTGTCGGCCACCCAATTGACTAATGCCTGTACCTGCTCAGGCCTTACCATCCTTAGAACGGCATTGGGCCCCACCATATATCGCTGTAAATTCTGGCGGCTACTGGGACCTGAGGTAGTTGGTACACTAGGACGTGTGGATGTGGCAGAACGGCCACGTCCTCTCCCAGCACCAGAGGGTCCACTAACACCACCACGACCATGTCCACGTCCGCGTCCCTTACTAGATGTTTTTCTCATTGTTATGGTTCACCACAACAACAAATATATTATTTGGCCCAATGTATTGTATTCAAATTCAGCGGGATATAAATTTGAGGCCTAGTATTTAGGCGCTGGGTGACCGGTATGGATTTAGTGACAGAATTAGACTTGGAAATGCACAGAAGCGTGTGTGTGAAGTTATTCTGAATGACCCTATGTGCACCTTGAATATTATATACCCTTTTTGGGATAGATTTCAAATAGCTCTGATATAGCAGGAACCACTAAATTATGAAATTGCTAAATTGGGAATTGTATTTCAACCCAGAACAAAAAATGTGCTTTGACGGACACTAAATATCTTGCCCAGCAACAACAGTACAGCGGTAACGAGAGATTTAGCAGGATATAAATTTGAGGCCTAGTATTTAGGCGCTGGGTGACAGGTATGGGTTTAGTGACAGAATTAGACTTGGAAATACACAGTAGCGGGTGTGTGTGAAGTTATTCTGAATGACCCAATGTGCACCTTGAATATTATATACCCTTTTAGGGATAGATTTCAAATAGCTCTGATATAGCAGAAACCACTAAATTATGAAATTGCTAAATTGGGAATTGTATTTCAACCCAGAACAAAAAATGTGCTTTGACGGACACTAAATATCTTGCCCAGCAACAACAGTACAGCGGTAACGAGAGATTTAGCAGGATATAAATTTGAGGCCTAGTATTTAGGCGCTGGGTGACAGGTATGGGTTTAGTGACAGAATTAGACTTGAAAATACACAGTAGCGGGTGTGTGTGAAGTTATTCTGAATGACCCAATGTGCACCTTGAATATTATATACCCTTTTAGGGATAGATTTCAAATAGCTCTGATATAGCAGAAACCACTAAATTATGAAATTGCTAAATTGGGAATTGTACTTCAACCCAGAACAAAAAATGTGCTTTGACGGACACTAAATATCTTTCCAAGCAACAACAGTACAGCGGTAACGAGAGATTTAGCAGGATATAAATTTGAGGCCTAGTATTTAGGCGCTGGGTGACAGGTATGGGTTTAGTGACAGAATTAGACTTGGAAATACACAGTAGCGGGTGTGTGTGAAGTTATTCTGAATGACCCAATGTGCACCTTGAATATTATATACCCTTTTAGGGATAGATTTCAAATAGCTCTGATATAGCAGAAACCACTAAATTATGAAATTGCTAAATTGGGAATTGTACTTCAACCCAGAACAAAAAATGTGCTTTGACGGACACTAAATATCTTTCCAAGCAACAACAGTACAGCGGTAACGAGAGATTTAGCAGGATATAAATTTGAGGCCTAGTATTTAGGCGCTGGGTGACAGGTATGGGTTTAGTGACAGAATTAGACTTGGAAATACACAGTAGCGGGTGTGTGTGAAGTTATTCTGAATGACCCAATGTGCACCTTGAATATTATATACCCTTTTAGGGATAGATTTCAAATAGCTCTGATATAGCAGAAACCACTAAATTATGAAATTGCTAAATTGGGAATTGTACTTCAACCCAGAACAAAAAATGTGCTTTGACGGACACTAAATAACTTTCCCAGCTACAACAGGACAGCGGTAACGAGAGATTTAGCGGGATATAAATTTGAGGCCTAGTATTTAGGCGCTGGGTGACCGGTATGGATTTAGTGACAGAATTAGACTGGGATATGGCCAAAAAATAACCACACTATTGCTGGTTAAATGCACTTGGTGACGGGCGCAGCTTGCCCCTGATGTAGTATATGGCCAAAAAATGAACAGACTATTGCTGGTTAAATGCACTTGGTGTCACAGCTTGACCAACCACACTACTGAGGGTTAAATGCACTTGGTGACGGGCGCAGCTTGCCCCTGATGTAGTATATGGCCAAAAAATAAACAGACTATTGCTGGTTAAATGCACTTGGTGTGACAGCTTCACCCTGATGTAGGCTTTAGCCAGAAAACAACCACACCATTGAGGGTTAAATGCACTTGGTGACAGGCGCAGCTTGCCCCTGATTTTGTATATGGCCAAAAAATGAACAGACTATTGCTGGTTAAATGCACTTGGTGTGACAGCTTCACCCTGATGTAGGCTTTAGCCAAAAAACAACCACACCATTGAGGGTTAAATGCACTTGGTGACAGGCGCAGCTTGCCCCTGATTTTGTATATGGCCAAAAAATGAACAGACTATTGCTGGTTAAATGCACTTGGTGTGACAGCTTCACCCTGATGTAGGCTTTAGCCAAAAAACAACCACACCATTGAGGGTTAAATGCACTTGGTGACAGGCGCAGCTTGCCCCTGATTTTGTATATGGCCAAAAAATGAACAGACTATTGCTGGTTAAATGCACTTGGTGTGACAGCTTCACCCTGATGTAGGCTTTAGCCAAAAAACAACCACACCATTGAGGGTTAAATGCACTTGGTGACAGGCGCAGCTTGCCCCTGATTTTGTATATGGCCAAAAAATGAACAGACTATTGCTGGTTAAATGCACTTGGTGTGACAGCTTCACCCTGATGTAGGCTTTAGCCAAAAAACAACCACACCATTGAGGGTTAAATGCACTTGGTCGCAGCTTGTGCTGGCGCACCACAAGACACAAAATGGCCGCCGATCACCCCAGAAAAATGTGACTGACAAACGGTCTGGGCAGCCTAAAAACAGTGAGCAATTGAGGATCAGCAGCTCAATGATCCACAGCTGCAGATCGATCAGTTAATCAAGTCCTTTGGAGGAGTTAATCTGCCTAATCTCGCCCTACTGTCGCAGCCGCAACCTCTCCCTACGCTAATCAGAGCAGAGTGACGGGCGGCGCTATGTGACTCCAGCTTAAATAGAGGCTGGGTCACATGGTGCTCTGGCCAATCACAGCCATGCCAATAGTAGGCATGGCTGTGATGGCCTCTTGGGGCAAGTAGTATGACGCTTGTTGATTGGCTGCTTTGCAGCCTTTCAAAAAGCGCCAAGAAAGCGTCACAAAAGCGCCAAGAAAGCGACGAACACCGAACCCGAACCCGGACTTTTACGAAAATGTCCGGGTTCGGGTCCGTGTCACGGACACCCCAAAATTCGGTACGAACCCGAACTATACAGTTCGAGTTCGCTCATCCCTATACCTGGGCAGACAACTCAGGATGCCAATAATATTCATGTGTACATAGTGCACAGAGCTTAATAATACAGTGTTATCAAATATTTGGATGCTTCTGTTGCAGGCCTATGGGTCATAACAAACTGATTTCCAAGTAAATCTGAAATACCATCTTATCTATGTCCTTGAAGAAGGAGAGATAAAAACGAAAGAAGAGAAAGGTAGAGTATTGTCACTGGAACATTTTTCCTGAGGTAAGTCATTTGCTCTGGGTCAATCAATAGATTCTCATAGTAAATGCAACTGTTTTGTCTGCAGAAAGGTTATCAGACCGAACACTTCTTTAAATTTTCATAATGATATCAAGAGTAAAGTGTTGGACATTTCAAATATTTACAGTTGATTAGAGAGGAAAATAAGAGCAAACATGATGTCTGATAAAGACTAGTAATGTGGTTTCCTCAGCGATGACGGTTTTACCTAATAGATACTGCTTTAAAACAAACTTTTTTAAGGTTTATATAAACTGTTTCTTTTTTTTTGCATTTTAGTATATTTTAGTACTTTAGCACAATGAAAACATACCATACCTTTTTTTTATTTATTATTCATCAATGCAGCCAAATGAGGCCTTGTTGTTTGCAGGATGAGTTGTAGTTTTCATTGGCACCATCTCAGGGTACGGTACATTTCGTTTATTGACTTATTTTTTTATTTTATTTTTATTTTGGCTCAGGGGCGTAGCTATAGGTGGCACAGAACTAGCAGTCACTTTCGGGCCCAGGAGCCTGAGGGGGCCCAAAGACCCTTGTGGTGCATAAGAAGACACCAGTATTATAGAAAGTGCATGCTGGTCAAGTTAAACCTCTGGCTGGAAGGAAGGGGTTAGGTCAAGAATGTGGCATGGGGGTGTGCCCTTTCGATGTTTGCCTAAGGCAGCAAGAAGGCAATGTGCTTCACTGCCCCTGGCCACAAAGGGGCCAAGCTGAACTCTTGCACTGGGCTCATGAGTCTGTAGATGCACCCCTGGTTATGATTGTGGAAGTACCAAATATTTATTTATTTTGGTTAACTTAAAAAAAAAAGTTTTTTATGAACACATTTTTTTTTCAGAGATACTTTTTTTTTAACGGAACGTTTGTTAATTGTAAATGTTTGCATATATAATGCTTTGAAATACATAATATTTCAATACATTATTAGCGAAGCATCCAAAGTAGAATTCGGTCTGAGTTTTAGGAAAAATTTGATTCTAAACTAAGCTGAATTTTCATTGTGCTTCGAGGTAACAAATCATTTTTCCTAAAATGGCAGCTAGAGTTGACTTAGAAAGAACAGAAAAAAACCTCACCTCATCCACTTGCTGGTGCAGAGGCAGTTTGCTCCTCTCTTGATTTAAAAAGACCTGCTGAAGAATCTGCACTCATCGTAATGATGTCAACTGCACTCTTCCAGCATGATCACGTGGTGATGATGACGTTACCATGTGATCACGTTGGGAGCATGTTGTGACATCATCACGTTCAACTCAGGTCCTTCAGCAGGTCTTTTTCAATCAAGAGAGGAGCGGACTGCGTCTGCACCATCAAGTGGATAAGGTGAGTATTTTTTTTTTTTAAACCCAAAAGGCCATATTGCACTAGTGTATTACTGTTTTTAACGGCTGTTAGATGGGTGCACTTCTGTCTAAGAGGCCATTAAAAATTGTCCCATTGATTGATAGGCTAAATGCGGTTTTAACATAGTGATTTGTAATGAATTAATTCGTAACAAATCAAATTTCTTGTTAAACTTCAGCAAAGCTGCCTAATCGAATTTTTCAAAACTTTGCACATTTCTAAATATTACCTAGCAGTGTTACATTGACAGGAAGCTTATTAGGCTATGCCAGGGCAGACATACACCGATGATAGGCCTGGTAGACTTTGTTAGGACTTTAGCTGTGATAGAAACCCATTAGCACCACACAATTGCATCGCAAGGCGCCAATGGGATGACAGAGCTTCTTTTCTCTGTCACACACCTTAGATGCCTTGATTACCCTTGAAGATGGCATCTAAGATTTTAAACTTTAAAGATGAAAGTTATCTCTGATCTTAGAAGTTATACTTTTCACCTGTAACCCTTAGTGTGCATCTGGCCTGTCATGTCATACAAAATTAATAGACGATAACCTGGGACATAAGAGTGAATGCTACTCGCAGGACTAAGAGAAATGGCTAGAAATAAAGAAGAAAATAACAGAAACATATATGGAGTGTAACTCTAGACAGTGCAGAGGTCATAGTCACCCCTAGGCCCTTAAGATTGAAGGACCCTGAAAGTCCTTTGGCCCATATAAAGAGAATAGTCATAGTCCAGAGGTACAGATCTTACATCAACGCTCAGAGGTTTCAAGTTACACCTTTTTATAGTATCTGAATATAGCTGCATACAGGAATTTAACATTGTAACAAGTGGAAACTCACTGTAGACACCTAGAACTTGGAAATGTTTATAACGCATGTGTTGATTCATCTTTATTTTTCCCTTCATATTTCCTTCATATTTTTTCCCTGTCAGATGATTTCAATAGCACAAGATTACTTTATGTATTCTATTTAAGATGTCAATGATTACCAAACATTTTGTTCAATTTTGGTTCAAATTCGTTTCTATTGAAAATGATCAGTTACTGTTAGTTATACAACAAGAGGTGGAGGGAACTGACTAGCAGGTGCATTTTATTGATTAATGTTGTAGGGATTCATAATACCACAACCATGGGCCCCAAGACTAAATTATGGAGGAATTTAGAAGAATTATGGAGGCCAATTTTTCAACTAAGTATTTCAGAAACAGTAAATAACAACTCCTCTTTTTAAAGTACTGAATATATAGAAGGGTACCAAGGAATTGCTGATACTGATCACAAAAATATAGATGACTCTAAAGAATCATTTTATTTTTAATAGTACTGTAGGACTAATATATAACTGGTATATGCTAAAACGTTAGGTATACTGATAATGTGTGAAAACTTAAAGGGGTTATCCCCCAAAAATTTTAAAAATTTTAAAAACCTTTTTACTCATTTTTCTGGAGGATTTTTCTTTTGGTTTCTGTGGGTGGGCAACAGGTTTATCAGGCACTGTATCGCCCAGGATACATTGCTATTATCTATTGTTAACCCCTTCCTCCGTAACTAGAAAATAGTCCCTCACATACTGTATAGCCCCAGAGAAAAATATGGTATGCAATGTCCCCACAATTTCCTTCTCCACTGCTAGAGAAATGTTCCCCAACCTGTGGTTGACCAGCTGCTGCAAAACTGCAACTCCCATCATGTCCTGACAATCTAGTCAGTAATTTTACAACAGATGGAGGGCCACAGTTTGGAGATAATTTTTTAGAGTGCAAGATAGCTATATATTTCCTTTAACTTATAAATAAGGTGTAATGGTAGGGAATAGTACATCCCGGAGCTCACGTAGTACTGTCCATCCCATGACAGAGGTGAGAAGATCGGAGAGACTGGCGGCATGTGAGGGTATCTGACTGTCTGTTTTCTCCTTTCAGTGTTGTGTTTGGTAATTGCCACACCTCTTGTCTGGTACAGCTGATGGTCATTACTGAGGCTATTTAGCTCTGACATACTCTGCTTACCTTGCGGTTGATATTTCCTGCTGGAGTTGGTTGAGCTGGTGTTTTGTTCATTTGGATCTCCTGCTCCTCCATTCTGTTTTAAGCTAAGTGCATTTTGTCTTGTATTTTGTTGTCCGCTTGTGTGCATTGTTGTCTAGGCCTCAGGGAGATGCTGGTTCCTTTATCTGGGGAGGAACCAGTAGTCTCATTCCCTACCACCATTCATAGAGCGATCCAGGGTCTTCAGGGCCTAGATTCCAGTGTATGAGTATTTCCACCTTCAGGGTCTACTCATACTGGCAGGAGTCAGGGAGAGGTCTAGGGATTCCTAGGAGGACATCATCCCTCTCCCTTAGCTTTGAGGTCTAGACTCTGGTCTATTCCTTCTGTGTGTCATTTGGTGCTATCCCCACCCTATTACCCATGACTAGAGATAGCCTTGTAAACGACTAGAGGTAGTCGTTTCGCGGCAAATTTTGCTCGATCGCGATTTGCCGAAATTGCGAACATATGGTGATATTTGCACCTGCCATATTCTTTTACATTTTGAAGAACTTTGACCCATGACACATCCATCAGGTGGTACAGGAAAGCCAATTGAGACATTTCAGCACATGGACACACCCCCACCCTCTGAAAAAAAAATGAGCTGGCAGACATTTTTCATTCAGTCTTTTGCCAGTGTAGGCAGAGGTTGCTGTGTGGAGTAGGGACAGGCTGTTAGGACACAAAACGCTAGCTATAATAGGGCCACAAAAGTCCTTTTAAGGACTAGTATAGGTCTGCTATCGATAGGTGTGACTTACTGAGGGGTGTGATATACTTAAAATATACTTTCTAACATAGAAAGTATATTATAGTGCAATTGTATTGTGCAGCAGTTGGGTGCGGTTCTGCTGTGATATAGCAGCCACACAGAGTGCCAAACGCTATTGGAACAAATAATTCCTACTGGTGTGATTTACCAGTTGCCCCCCAAAAAACAGATTGAAGCAGGGGTGGTATATAGCAATAATATACTTTCCATATAGTGCATTTAGTTAGTGCATCATTTGTTTGCAGTTTTGCTGTGTTACCGCATCTACACAGAGTAACAAACACTATTGGAACCAATAATTTCTACTGGTGTGGTTTACCAGTTGCTCCCTAAAAAACTGATTGAAGCAGGGGTGTTATATACCAATAATATACTTTCTATTTAGTGCATTTAGGTAGTGCAGCTTCTTTTTGCGGTTTTGCTGCGTTACCGCAGCTACAGATAGTGACAAACGCTATTGGAACCAATAATTTCTACTGGTGGGATTTACCAGTTGCCCCCCCCCCCCCCCATAAAATTGATTGAAGCAGTGGTGTTATATACCAATAATATACATTCTATATAGTGCATTTAGGTAGTGCTGCATTTGTTTGCGGTTTTGATGCATTACCACAGCTATAGATAGTGACAAACGACATTGGAACAAATAATTTAAACTGGTGTGATATACCAGTTGCCCCCCAAAAAAACTGATTGAAGCAGGGGTGTGATATACAAATTATATACTTTCTATATAGTGCATTTGTGTAGTGCAGCATTGGTTTGCGGTTTTGCTGCATTACCTCAGCTACAGATAGTGACAAACGACATTGGAACAAATAATTTCTACTGGTGTGAAATACCAGTTGCCCCCTAAAAAAACTGATTGAAGCATGGGTGTTATATACCAATTATATGCTTTCTATATAGTGCAGTTGGGTAGTGCAGCATTTGTTTGCAGTTTAGCTGTGTTAGCTCAGCTACCGATAGTGACAAACACTATTGGAACAAATAATTTCTACTGGTGTGATATACCAGTTGCTCCCCAAAAAAACTGATTGAAGCAGGGGTGTTATATACCAATAATATACTTTCTATTTAGTGCATTTAGGTAGTACAGCATTTTTTTGCGGTTTTGCTGCATTACTGCAGCTACAGATGTGACAAACGACATTGGAACAAATAATTTCTACTGGTGTGATTTACCAGTTGCCCCCCCAAAAAAACCTGATTGAAGCAGGGGTGCTATTATGTACCAAATATATACTTTCTATATAGTGCATCTGGGTAGTGCAGCATCTGAAACGTTTTTGTACAAAATAAATATTCAATTACACTCCCTACACTCTCTGTCCCTTCCTATGCTCAGTTCTCCCTGACTACGAATGAGCCGAATATGCATCATTAGGTGCTATATAGCACCCGATGACACGTTCTAGCCAATCACTGTAATGCCAGTAGCCAACATGGCTACTGGCATTACAGTGAGGGCAGTACTTACCTGCACATTTATTGGCTGCGTAGCAGCCAAGAAACGTGCGGGGAGGAGACTCGAGCATGACGCCCGATCACATGCGGTACTCGGCGGAGTACTGCCATGTGCCAAGCATCGAGAAGCTCGAGCATGCTCGATCATCACTGGTACTGAGACTTCTGGTATACCGGAAGAGGAAAGATTTTCCTCTTCATTGTCATCTATTTGGCGGAAAATTCAAAACAATAAAAAAAAAAATAAGCAAAAAGTATAAACGTATGGCTGACAAGAGACATATGAGTAGTCCGGACTTGGTAGTGGGTGATTCTGTGTGGCTGTCCATATGAAACATTAAGTGGTAGGTACCTTCTTGGAAGTTGGGGCCAAGGTTTATTGGGCCAAATAAGATCTCTTCTATTATTTATCCGGTTGCTTTTCATCTTGAACTTCTGCAGGCTTAAAAAATTCATAATGTTTTTCACAAATCATTACGGAAAAGATATGTCGAACCTGCTGAACCGTCCTCCTTACCTCCGGCTCCGGTCTTATTGGATGGTAATCTGAATTTCAGATTGCCAGGATAGTGAACTCATGAATTCTCAGTCGATCTCTTCAGTGTTTCGTGCACTGGAAAGGTTACGGTCCAGAGGAAAGAATGTAGGTTTCTGCGACCGATGTTAATGCCAGTCGCCTTATGAAGGCCTGATAAAGTCTGCCCTGGGTGTCCAGAGGTTTCCCGTAGAGGTTGGGGGTACTGTCACGGTCCCTCCCATGACAGAGGTGAGAAGATCGGAGAGACTGGCAGCACGTGAGGGTATCTGACAGTCTCTCTGTTTTCTCCTTTCAGTGTTGTGTTTAGTCATGACCACACCTCTTGTCTGGTGCAGTAATGGTCATTACTAAGGCTATTTAGTTCTGACTCACACTGCTTATCTTGCGGTTGATATTTCCTGCTGGAGTTGGTTGAGCTGGTGTGTTGTACCTTTGGATCTTCTGGTCCTCCATTCTGCTTTAAGCTAAGTGCATTTTGTCTTGCATTTTGTTGTTCGCTTGCGTGTGTTGTTGTCTAGGCCTCAGGAAGACACTGGTTCCTTCCTCTTGGGAGGAACCAGTAGTCTCATTCCCTGCCATCTTTCCTAGTGCCTTCCAGGGTCTTCAGGGCCTAGGTTCCGGTGTATTTCCACTTTCAGGGTCTACTCATACTGGCAGGAGTTATGGAGAGGTCTAGGGATTCCTAGGAGGTCATCATCCCTGTCCCTTAGCTTTGTGGCCTATACTCTGGTCTATTCCTTCTGTGTGTCATTTGGTGTTATCCACTCCCCATTACCTGTGACATATGCACATCACTGTTTCTACCTAATTGCACAATGTGCCCTAAAGTGATGGCCCACAGATGGACAAGAGCCCATTTCTCACTAGTTGCTATGATAGAGAATACAAATGGATAAAATAATAAACATAATGACAGACAGGCAGAACCAGGACTTTATCAGAATACAAAACCAAAGTCAAAATCAGGCCAGAGTCAGAACCAAGACCAGATACAAAACAGAGTCAAATACCTGATAAGGTCAGGGCCAAGAGATCACATCTTACAGTGTTCATGACATAAGGATGAATGAATAATAGTTAGCTGGGCCGCTTCCTTACCTGCTTCACTATAAGATAGCTACGCTAGCACTGCGAGGCAGGGAAGGGAGCAGGGAAACTACTGAGCATGCGGCTTGGCCAAAAGGATAAATAGCAGGAGGAGCTGCCAGAATTAAAAAATGTAATACACATAAAAAGCTAAACATTTGGGATCATTTTCTTAAACTGGAGAAAAGTTTTCATTTTCCAAAGGAGCTGTGAGTAAAGAAAGGTGGAATCTGATTTAATAATAATTTTGATAATTTACACAAGTTTAATAAATGACCCCAAATATTTTTATTGCATGTATGCTGGGATAATATCTCATTTGATATACCTTATTTGTTGAAAAGTAATAATTTATGTGGGATAACTCCTTAAAGTATATATTGCTGGGGTCATAAAAGTACATGACCATCACATACATCAGAAATAAACTAAAGACTCCTTGAGCAGTGGCTTGGTTACTTACAGACAGAAATGTATGTATACCACGGTACCTTTTCATCTGAAATGGACATTCAAAGGCTCTTTACTTGAAAGTGGAAATGTCTGTGAATTGAGATCTGTGTTTAAAAGCCCAAGCAAGTTATTGCCAGTACACTGTTAGCCTCTCAACATCCATTAGATAATAACTATAAAGACTCCAAAAAGTAGGTTGGTGACAAGAGAAGTAAGCATGGACCACATACTGAATGGCAATAGTAACATCAAAGGATACATTACATCTATTGACTGATTTACATGAAAACTTTAGTAAAAGGGAGAATGTGATTTCTTTACTGTACACATTTTAAAAAGTGCTCCTTTTTACACAAGAATTTGTGGAGTTACAGGAAGAATGTGAACTGACCACCTGTTTATAAAGCCTTTTTCAGTCCTCCAATATGTGACAGTAAGTACATTGGGACGGAATAAACAATAGATGTATTTTAAAAAATGGATGAGAATTTAGAAATATGTTAAAATTCCCCCCCCCCCCATATACAGTTTTATTTACATTTAGTTTTCCTTCTATAAGGAGCAATCTTTTTTAAGCAGGACTGGCATTAAAGTATAAAGGGTTTGCACAAT